>NC_056733.1:1106704217-1106931717 GCF_019279795.1 Protopterus annectens
GCATGCAAGCCGCTCGAACTGGCATCACAACGTACTATTGTTGTCCTCACCCCCATTCAGGAGTGTGCGTGTCCAAATCTACCTCCAAATTCAGTGTATATGTACAGCTGTTGATGTAGAAGAAATGGCCAGCTGTTTACTTTCCCTTCAGCCTTTCTGTACATCCCTGGCTATTTCCCCTGTCTAACCCTCTTTGTGCCTCTAACACCACTTGCCTATCAACCCCTTTTTCTTTTCAAGGTTAAAGTTACAATTAGGGGACACCCTCTTCAACTATATTGGCAGAATCTGGAACTCCCTACCCACATCTATTACCACAGCTGTCTCGAAGGACATGTAAAAAACACTTGAAGGAACACCTCATGCACACTTCAGCACATGCTCACCACCTGGTTAACCCCCCCCCCCACCTTACACTCTATACCCCTACACAACCTACTATAGTTACTATGTCTCCCCCTCTACCTACCTACACCTTCACTATACTCTTCTACTCTACCACTAAATCTTAACCCGAATACCTGAGTGTATACTATCCAAAACTGTTAAACTGGAATACAACTACACCTTAAACTGACCTTTGTCAACAGTCATACCTGACATGTAAACTTGAACCAAGCATGAAGAATACCTACATGTTCTGCGGCTCTGCTTGACAGGGGCATAGGAAAAAAAAATTCTTGGGTGGCAAAAGCCAGGGTACCATTTGGCTAGGCTTATATAGGCCCTAGGGCCAATAGCCTAGTACCTACCTATGAATAATAGGTTACTCAGCTATGTTAAGTCTGTTACTCTCTATGAATGTGAACACCTCTGTATTAATCGTAATGATTAGCAGAGTTTTACTGTGGAGCTTTTCTCCCCGGGTCTCCACTGAAAATGGACAAGCATTCAGTCGGATTTTCCTGGTCAACAAATGTAAAGAAAGAGAGAAAAAGAGAGGAGAAAAAAAAAGAGAAAGAGAGAGAGAAAAAAAGAAAGAAAAGACAAAGCTCTTCAAACAATAAGCTGACGTCACAGGCATTTAGTCAGCTGTCATTCAACAAGGCATCATTCCCACAACAGGTATGCGAGGTATATATACACACATGTAATAGCATGTAGTACCTGGTCCATCATAATGGGATAGATGATGTGGAATCAGCTATATGTGCCATCAGACATTGTTGTGATGATGTTCACCTGAACAGCAGCTATGGACAATAGTGTGTCCCTGTGTGTTGTGGGCCATAGCAGTTTACTATGCAGGTCAGCACAGACAGTCAAGATGCAAGCCATCATAGTGTGTAGTGTAATAGGAAGTATGTATATGACACTGCCAATAGCTGGTGGTGGTAGCAATACCATTATGATGGACATGTGGGAGCCACGGCCCACCACTGGCAGGATACCCAGGTGAATCTGTAATGTAGCATGCTGGAATGCCATAGGTGTGCAATTGGGTTACCTGCCATCGGCTCCTACATATACCCCCCAAATGTCAGGCCATGTCCATATGTGGCACCTGTATTGTAGCAAGGCAGAACAGTGCAGCTGCGCAAGAAGGTGTTGCGAGATTGTGGAGCTGATGTCTGAATGTACCCCACATACCAGTATGCATGTGTGTACGTCACATATACATTTAAAGATATATATGTATATCAGTATGCATGTCCAGAAATATACATATACCCATGTGTAGACACACACACATTATATATATATATATATATATATATATATATATATATATATATATATATATATATTTATATTTATATTGTGTGTGTATGTATGAAGTCACATACCTACACACAGATAAATACCAATATGCAAATGTCTACATCTGTACAAACACACATTAACATATGTATGGTAAGACATGTCCCCTATATCATTACCACAGTGGTGTGTGCTGTGTGTGAGGCAGCAGCACACATAGCAATTGACCGATATCTACAGCTGGCAGTCTGTGAACCATGGACGGGTATGTCACAAGTTAGTCCCATCCTAGCACCACAATGCAGCAGCCTGTGAAGTCTGCTATGGGAATATGGGGAAGTATGGCAGATACACACGTGAAGTGGTCAGGATTGGTAGATATAGAGGTCAGTCTTACAGGGGTGGTATGTGACATGGGGTGGGTAAACACCATGGATTGTGTGTAGTCTGATGTGGATGCACCATGGTCCCCAATATGGGCACAATGGGAACAAGGCTACCACCAACTCCCACTCACAGCAGCAGTCCACATACTGAAGGTGCCAGGTCTGGTGGCTGAGCAGGGCAGGAGGAGCATGCTGGCCGTGTGAATGTGTACTGGTTGCCTCAGACGAATGTAGCACATCCCTCATGTGTCTGTGGAGCCTGGTATGGAACAGGCCCCAGACCTGAGTTCAGGGGACAGGGACATGTTGGTGTGCCCGACGGGGGGGGGGGGGCAACATCCCCGGGTGGTTCCACCAGAAGGTATGGCTGTAACAGTACACAAGGAGGCCCCAGGTTGGCACACGTGATGTTGCCAGGTATCACGTTCAGATGGGTGTGGGGAGGTGGATCATCTGGCCAATGAAACATATACATGTTATTGTGTCACTATCATAGTGCATACATTGGTAGTAATAGTCTACACAAGCCCGGTACATGTCCAACAGCATGCACAGCACCCCCCATATAACAGACTGTCAGATGCGCAGCAATCTCATAGCAGCCATACTACTGGCATATATGTAACCACAGTGGCCCTGACAATGTCATGCAAGTGAATAGTCAAGTACCAGACCGGTAATGTTGGTGTCCACACAGGGGACATGGCTACAATCACCTAGCAGAAGCTGTGTTACACTACACAATCTGTCCAAACAGTAGTTAAGCTGTAGCCATACCCAATGAGTTGTGTGTATAGTCTGTTGAAGCTTATATGGTGGGGGGAGGTGGCAGATGGGGCTGGAAGCATATACACAGGGCCAATATTGACATGTTGCTGTGATAACCTCATACATGTACTGTTGTAACAGGGTTTGTTGCAACACGTGTCCTATGAGGGATATGAAGTCAATACCCGTCGGGGCTTTCACCAACTACAGACTGCAATCCTCTCACTACCTTCTGCAGTTCACAGATACGTGCTCAGTGGGTATCACAGGACAGCAATGGCTCAACACATTGTCCAGTCTGCAGACGACCCTGCTGATGCGGATTCCTCAAACATAGTACTGACATGGCAGGTATTACAACATGTATGACAACCACACACACACATTGTTAAACCAACATTACTCCACATGCAGTATAGCAGCACTTAGCCTGTAGTCAGGTCAGGCACATCCCCCTCCTGTGTGTTGCCCTGTTTCCACAGTAAGTTGTTAGAGGTAAATCCCCAATCCATCTGAAGCATTTTGCCAAACGACAGATCTAGTTCCTGCCCACAGTGGATGTAAAGGGCCAACACCAAAACGATGTTCCTAGATATTGGTGTGTGTTACCATGCAATTCACTATGGGAATGTTACCACAGATGTTCCACACGCACTCAGCTAGAGGGCGGCTGCAACTGGTGCAGAGACCATCAGCTGATCATGACCATCACTTACAAAACGCATGCTGCCTAGCAAAGCAGGTGTACATCCCACATTCACCAGAGAGAGTGTGGGCAGGAGATAGACAATGTATGTTAGGGAAGGAGTGGGTGAGTAAAACTTAAGCATGTGCGTGTCACACACCTACCAGTTTGGGGTTTCAAACACCTGACTATGCGTAGCTATCGTGTATGCAGTTACTGCATGCGCCACATAGCTTACATGATGTTGAGCTGTCCAGACGCATATGTGCTGGTGAGTGACATCTGCAACACTGTTGCGATACAGTAGGTGTAGCATACGGGCCTGTCCGCATGAACAGGTGTCAGCATCAACACAGCCACACTCTGTAAGGGACTCGTACACATTGCCACACTTGGCAGGGTAACGAATACACTTCCTAACCACAATACAGTAACGCATAGGTATCAATTAGCCCAAAGGGGTTATACTGGGGTTCTATGGTCAATAGGGTATGTGACTGTGTCTGACAGAGCATGCTTCAGTATGTCAATAGGGGTGGTACCGGTGTGAATGTGGTCGAAAGTCTCATACACCACACACACAGGGTGCTAGTACCGGCGTGCATGTGTGCAGTGCTTCACAGGTGTGTAGTGGTTGACTGTGCCAGACAGCTGTACAAGGCTGGGTGAGAAGTATACCTTGGCATCAGGCCACATGAGAATGGTCTGCATTATGGCTAAGGGGTGTAGTGTCCAGCATGGACCACACAGGTGGTTATAGTATTCACCATCCAGTCTCCTGGGATGCTATTGTGCATGCCCAGTGCTGTGCAATGCTTGGCATGTATGTGTTCTATACGCCAGGACATGGACTGTGTTTGGGATTTGCACACGTCCCACATTCAGTACAGTGGCATGTGGAAGTGCACCTGGTTTGTCTGGCCCATGTTGTGTTCACGGAATGTTATCAGGATGCGACAGTCCCGCCCTCATGTGGTGGGGCCAGGTAATGGACAGCATGTTGCCCCTGTACCTACTATGATAGCAAGCTACAGGTATTCCCTGGCATCTATCCATACAGGGCATGTATGTAAGGCATGGTATGTCCTTTGTGGATCACATGTGATGGAACCACAGTTGTTGCAGGCATCCAGTGGGAAAAACAATGAAAGCGCACTGTCTGCAATTGTGTGCCTATCGTACTAATGGACAGCGTGCCGTGACCTCTGTAGGCCACTACATTCACACCATTAGTTACCATCAGTCGCCAATATGCAGTGTACTACACACATCATGGCTGTTGCCTCGCCATGTGTGTGTGTGTACGAGACATGGGTTGAGTGCTCGCTCTGGGTAATACTGGGGTTGCTAACTGCGATTGCCTGGCCTTGATATCACATGTATGGGTATGGATATGCACCCCAGCCTCTCTGCTATTTCACAGCTGTTTTCCCTGTACAGTGGACATTGTGATATGTACTAGGGCCACCATATAAGAAAATTGCAAAATCCACTACACATTGGGCCCAGGTGTCACACACCCTCCTCCACATTGGATACGAGGTACAAACACACATGCGTGTGCGTGCACACACATGTCCGGGAATAGAACCCCCAACTAGTTTATTACACTACAGCACTACGCAGTTACAGTACGCGCCATTGTGATTACTGCAGTACTCCTCCTCCAAAGGTGTATACGTTATTGGCGGACATCAGCAGGATTGCCAATGTAGGGCATGCATTGCTCCCTACACAGACAATGGAACACTCGCAAAACATCCACAACAGTCATGGATGGGTATAGAACCCTAACAGAGTTCTGAATCACACTTCAGCAGTACACAGTTATGGCATGCGCTATGGAGATTACTGGGCTACAGCTTTCTAGAAGTATATTACTAGGTGGATGACAGCCGCCTTGCAAAGGTTCAGCATTTGGATTGTGGGGAGCGTGGCTGGCCTAAAAAGCATTGCTCTCTACACAGACTGACACACACATTCATACACAGTTGCCATGTCTGGGAACAGAACTCTTACCTAACTAGTTTAGCACACTACAGCAGTACGCAGTTACGGGATGCGTCATGGTGATTACTAGGCTACAACTCTCCCAAAGGTGTATTTCACATTGGAGGACCTCAGCAGGCTTGTCATAGTAAGGCTATGGGTAGGGCAGTGTGGGTGCATGGGCCATTAGCCATTCATCTAGGGGTTGACACGCCACATGCGGGCACACAGGGCAGTGGCTAGATGACTACTTCCTTGTAGTCATGTTGCACAGCTTGCACGTGCACCACATAGTGGTGGCTAGTATCTGCAGCGAGTGACATCTGCACGTGTTTGGGGCGCTTTGGCTGGGTGCTAGGTGGGAAAGGCCTGGACGGCTCCTTGTCACAGTCACCCTCTTCCACACATCTATGTCCGTCTACCTTTGGCTTATTATAGTGTGTTGTCCTTGCATATAGGTCTGTATTCCTATCCACTGTGTGTGCAAGGAATGAGTGATGCATACTGACTAGTGCCACTGCCAGATATGTCTGGTCCACTGGTGTTTGCAGACTCTGCCTTCATGTGTGTGAGCATGCCCAGTGTTACCTTTCAGTAAGCTGTTTTACATTGCCTTCATTTCTCTGTGTGTATGAGCATGCCCAGTATGGCTGTCTGTATTGCATGTGTGGGTCAAGTCCAGGTAGTTTGTACTGTAGTGCTGACGTATGTTGTACACAGACAGGTTGCATGCCATCTCAGCAGGGTATCCATCAATCAGCTGGCACTGACTGTTACATTTCTGCATGGGGGGGGCACACCTGACTATTTATACATTTCTACAAAGGATTGGGGGGGGGACACCTGACTGTTACTATATGTCTACATAGGATGGGGGAGGGCACACCTGGTATGTCAGGTACTCCATTTCAGTCTGTGGTCTTGCCTATCTCGCTGGCTAGAGGCATACGATTGTACTACAAAACTTAGCTTATAATTACCTACATGTTCGTGTCTGACTTCCTAGACTTCACAACTGACATCCCACTGCCTGGCCTGCTGTAGTCAAGTCTGTGTAAGCCTTGGGGGGGGGGGGTTTCCACAGGCCTCAGTCAGAGCGATAGCATAGCCTTTGTCTGTCTACACCTGTCCTGCTGGTTGTCACTTGTTGGGTATGTGACCCCCCCCCCCGACTGGCATGCAAGTCACTTACCTTGTGGGTGTCCCAGTATTGAGGGTGGTGCTGCAGGGCTGCCTATGTCGGATGCACAAAATACACTCGCTACACATGGTTGGGCACAGGTAGTGTAATGTTTGGCATCCCTTTTACTGTATGTGAAAGTCAGAGACCGGTGTTATTCCCTGGGTTCCTCCAGTGTCAGTATGTGCTATGCGTTGCCTCTTTGCCAAGGTCAGGGCACACTGGGCATGCCTCCTTCTGCCTACTGGGGCAAGCTCAGGCTGTTCCTCCTCAGTCATTATGTGCCCATGCAGGTCTTGGCAATGGTGGGGGGCTGTGACCCGGCCCCATGCTGTTCCTGCTGCAGCTGTTTCCGCAGGATCATAGTGTAGCATGGCACATACAAGGACAATTTGGGTATATGTAGCTGGTGAATACTGCAAGGCTCTGTTTGCAGAACAAGGTTAAGTCTTTTTTAACCGGTGTGCTTTGTCCTTGCTGAACAAGGTCAGTCTTTTTTAACCGGTGTGCTTTGTCCTTGCTGAACAAGGTTAAGTCTTTTTTAACCGGTGTGCTTTGTCCTTGCTGAACAAGGTTCCTCATTTGTGTTTATTCAATACTGCAAGGCTCCACCGGATGTGCCCAGGCACCGGAACTGTGACGTGAGCATCCGAAACACACACTATTATGATTCTCATTTGTGCGTGTGCCTCATTATGGAGTTCTTGTTCGGGTGTGTGTGCATTTCTGATGGGTGTCATCAGCCACAGCTCCAGTGCGTATCCAGCATCCCCCACTAGGCGACCGTGTGGGATATCCCCACTGGCAAATCTGTGGTACAGCTGCATCAGATGCAAGATGTGGGAAATGCGATAGCCTCCAGGGCAGCCAGCACACACATTCATTATCATGCCCTGAGCATCGCACACGACCTGGCAGTTGATGGAGGGGAAGCCCTTGCGGTTAACGTAGACCCTATCCCGCTCACTGGGTTGTGCTTTGATGCATATGTGCGTGCAACCTATAGCATCCACTACCTCAGGGTATTCTGCTATTTGGTGGAACAGTTGCATACTGCTGGCCAACGCTTCATGGGTGTTGGGGAAGTAACCATGCTCACCGACATGTGATGACATAGCATCCAGGAACTGGTGGAGTACCCTGGATGCTGATGTCTGTGAGATCCCCATCATATCCCCAGTTGGCCTTTGGAAGGTACCTGTAGCTAGTATTCTAAGGCCTACATATACCTTTGTATCCACTGGGATGTTCCCCTCCGTTAGTTCTGTGTATGAGGCGTGGCCGGCACAGTTCAACAATTTGTTGTAGGAGGTCCCTGTCCACCCTATAGCGCTCCACTATCTCCAGCTCATGTAGCACATGGTAGGTCACCATGGGTCTGTACACTCTTCTCCATCTCCTCACTGTGGGTTGCTCAACAGCATTCACATCCTCACCACCCTCAGCCTCTTCCACAAGTAGTTGTATGGTAGCTATTGCAGCCCCTAACATTTTGCAGTTGTGAGTGTTAAAAGTTCCCTGCTTGTTTACACCGGCGGTGTAGTGTGCGGAAAAAAAAAACAGGGGTAGGTGTTTGCATAGTTTATAGTAGTGTTCTGGGCTGGGCTGCTGCCTGTGTAATCTGCCAGCTAAGATAGTACTCATTGGATTACCTTCCTACTGCTGTTTTCCCTTCCCATTGCCTTCTTGTTTCAGCCCGTGCGCGCGCTGCGCAAACAGACTGCTCATATGGGCACACTGCTGCTATTTCCTGGTTTAACCTCTTTTTTCTTCATGTACGACGTGGCACGCACACCCGCTTAGGCATGATCGCTAGGCAGGTTTAGACACACCCCCTAGCTTAGCTGTGCTATGCCAGGAGCAACCCCGGGCCACAGGGCTCCAATCCGCTTACAGTATGCCTGACCCACACCCCCATGATGTCACCTACCTCCGAGACTTGCACCCAGCTATTCATACTATTACACTGTTGGGACCTGCCTCATCCTGGAGAAAACCGGGATTCACTATCCTTCCCCTCATTTGCATAGGATTACCTGCTAATGCAAAGTTACATGTCTTCCCCCCCCCCCCCCCAGCAACCACTATTCACTGGCCACGTCGTCTCCTGCCTGCCATCGACTTGCATGGCAGAATACTGATTTTAGTTGGAATGCTTAATTTATGTTAGTTTTATTTTCCCCCGATCCAGTTTGTGCGCCGCTACCCTACGCTTACACAGTCAGGGTCGGCTAATAGGAATTAAAAGTTGATTATTTTAAAATTTGTACTGATTGCAATGCTAATGGTCTTATACGTGGCCATTGGCATGCTTACTACATGATATGCAGCCTTTATTTGGGGCAGTCATAGCTCCGTTTTGGATTTTGCAGACATGTACTCTGTTACTAGCAGAGTACATTTCTGTTGATTGCACTAGTCCTGCAAGGACACACGGACAGTCGCAAGCTTCCTGGATCACAGATTGACCTCATTTGCATGGATTTCTCCTGCAAATGGGGCGATTTGCATACAAGGGCTTCGTCCGTGTGAGATCAGTGCAGGAGCACTCGTGAACACCCCTGCAGGCTGTTCCTGGATTGCACGGTGGACATATTGCCTGCTTGGTCTCCTGCACTGATCTTGCACGCCGTGCAAGCCTTTGAGAATCTGGGGGTATCAGTGAGTTCAGGATAGAAAAAAAAAGGGAGGGGGCAAATGACCTGGCGATAAGGGCACAAAGAAGTATACTTACAATTTCAAAGTACATTAGCCCATAAGAGATTCCAATTATGTGCTGACCTGGGTAGCACAAAAACTGCACAGTTGTCGCTAACACCCAATACAGATATACCATAAAACACTTCCATCAAACTGTGCTGGTATAATAAAGTGAAAAGGAAAAACAGACCAAAAGCAAATTACATTAGTGAAGTAAGTTTAAAAATAAATTGATTTAATAGCTCTTAATTTACCTATAAATCAAGTGAAGTGGCTTGAAAACTGCACTTTGACCAAACACATGAAATAATGTAACTTAGTACCACCAATAACTATGTGGAGAAACTATTTTACACCAAAATGTATAGTAGCAAAACATACAAAAAATATTTAATGAATATATTTATAGAAAAATACAAATTTTAACAGATGGCCCATTCTCTAAGCACAATAATCCCCTCTGCCTCTGGTGCCAGGCCTCATAGTACCCCTGGGTGTGAGCTATTTACACAGTAACACACCACCTTGAGGGCATTATTGCTTGCATATAAAAATCAGAAACGTAATCTGTAAATACCCCAAGACCAGCTGACATGCCATTCTACAAGCACAATTACAATCTCAGTACGGTTACATACAGAAAATGTGAGACAACATACAGCGTTACCCCAATAAAACAAACAATCAGCTGGAAAGTAGCTACAAGGAAGCAGTAGCATTTCCTACCACATTTTTAATTAAGGCATTTTCAAATCGCATCCAATGATATTTCAGGTGGGGAGACTTAGGAAAGATAACCTACATCTCCCATATCTCAACAACACGTCTACATTTCTGACCCCATCTACAAAACTTTTAGCATGTCAATACTACAAACTTTAGAACACCCATGTAAACTAGCATTGCATTTATTTCTTGAAATACTCTTAAGGTAGAACATTTAAACAACTAAATATGATCTACTGCAGCCTAGGGTGTGCATGAAAAGGGGGACAAAAGTTACTAAAAGATGGGCTATTTCCTAGAAAATATCAAGGGTATTCAAAGGAAAAAAGAAAGATTATTAAAGGCAGACACAAATTTGAAGCTTGTTTTCAGACTTACTAACAGTGATGCCATGATCTTGTGACACTACAGACCAACAGGTTTCATAAACTATGGCAGTATAGTAACATGACAGCTCCCCACTTCATAAACAAGTGAAACCTTCAATACTATAAACAAGCACACTATGTTCAGCCTCACAGAATGTAGAATACAGCCAGCTTAAAATTAAATAATTTTGTGCTACCATATCAGCTTAAGGACATTTTTCTGTCAATTTAGAGAGTACTACCCTCCTCGCCAAGTTTAGGAGTGCTCCAAAATGACCAAAAGGCTCCCAAGATGTGACAGACAGTGCTCTCTTAAATGACATTCCATCAAATATAACTAAACATCCGGTTACAAATACCCTCCCAAGTACACACCAGGACCTGCAACCATGGAGGGGCATTTTCCTGCTATCTCTGCATCCAGCTTGGTGGACAGAGGCATCTTGAAGCAATGTAACAATTGCCTTGTGTACACTGACAGCCACTTAATTCTAAAACAGACTAACACAGCATGCGAAAAGTGTAGCTACATATCAACACTGGAGGCTAGGCTCTCACATAGAGACACAAACAGCAACAAACAAGTAGTCAGCAACTCATAGACATCACTCACTGCATCTGCAAAGGACCACACACAGACCAACACATGCAAGAAGAGTTTATAAGTAACTCACCCAAACCTCAAAACCCCACCAAGGCGCAGCGCTCAGAAACTCTGCATGCATACAAACAAATTTCAATCACAACACAATGCCACATCTCACTGTGTCTCAACTACCAAGCGAAACACTCCACAACCCAATATTCTGGTCACAGGGAACTCCATCGTGAGACACACTGATGTCCCTCTTACCAGGCTGGATAAGGGGAAGGTTACAGCTGGTTGCCTGTCAGGGGCCAGGATTCACCAGGTAAGTCAAGCACTCAGGTCACATCCCCCCCCCCCCCCAAGTAAGTCCACGTGGGCATGAGTGACCCAAGACGTAACTCCTTGGACTATATTAAGACTAACATGATTGAGCTCCAAGAATATGCATCACATGCAGGTATGAGCCTAGCATTGAGCAGCATTCTATAGTCTCCAAAGATGATGCCACAATATCAGCAGAAAATACAAGACTTTAACAATTGATTTGGTTACCTGTGTCATTTCAAATGAGGACATGGTTGACAGACAACACTGCTTTGCCAAAGATGGTCTTCACCTGTCACCCATTGGCCAAAACATTATCTACCCTTATAGTGCCTTTTTAAGGCACTGCCAAACACACAAGCTTTCTGACATACCAAAAACTACCCAAGACAAGCTAAAGGTGTTACTGGTCAGTACTAGGAGTCTCGCAAATAAACAGCACTCCCCAGAAGCTCTTGTCACCCTAAAAGAATGCAGATGTCTGTGCAGTTACTGAAATGTAGTTCAAAGCCATGGAAAAGCATTACATCAACGCATGGCAATACATTCCAACTACTCAATGCCCAACTAACCATGGAAAATAGCATACTCTTGCTAGTTACAGGTTCCCTCCATGAACCAGAAACCCATACATCATACACAAAGTTACCAGAATCACTCACTATCCAGTTCAATCTTACACTCATGGGTGATTTTAAGTACTCTTCCATTAACTGTGAGGTACACACACACACCCACTAACATGCAGTCCCAAACATTTCTTGACCTTGTAAATTCAAATGCCTTGGAGCAGCTAGTCTGCACTCCCACCAAGTGAACAAATATCCTAGAACTGGTACTCACAAATATGGAAGTGTGGTTCACCCCCCCATGTGACGCCCTCACTAGCAGGATCAGATCACAAAGCTGTCTCCCTTGAAATAAAGGTAAGACTAGTTCCCCCACCTAACCCCAAAATTTTTAAGAACTTCTCCAAGGTAAATAACCACTTATTAATGGATGGCATAGATAGTTTCAAAGTTTCCCCAAATCCAGAACACACAAACCAAGGCAGAGGCATACATAAAAAAACCCTGTACAAGCATATAAACTGTGTAGAAATGTCAGTACCAGAGCAAAAAAACCCAGGTCAACTCACAAAAACAAGCCAGCCTGGTGGACCAGTTATTAATAGTTGTACAACAACAAAAAAATCCCGTTGAGAAGTAAGAGGGAATGTGCACAACAGAGGAAATAGTCCCTCAGTCTAAACAAGCAAATCAGGGAACTAGTCACATTTATGAAAGCAGATTGAGGAAAAAATAGCCTCCAAAGCTAAGAATAAGCATAATATGTTTTTCAGTTATGCCTGCAATCTTGAGGGAGTCGCATGCAACAACATGTGGAATTGGTTGTAGACTGCATCACCTAAACCAAGTCACAAGATCTAGCATATCTACTGGCCAACATATCAGCTCAAATTTCACCTCCCCACCACCCTCACTAAATATCCTCCACCACCCCTTCACTAAACAGGTTGCCACCGCACACTCTAAAGCAGAAAACATGGCTTCAATGGGGTCCAGATGATGTAGCAAGTTTCCTCTTAAAACAGTTAAATCGGAACTTATCAGGCCCATTAGGATCTATACTTATCCACAGTCTCCAGACTGGATTTGTTCCAACAAGAGTGGAGGACAGCAACATTCATCCCACTCCATAAAGTGGGACCATCTACGGACCTGGAAAATTACAGATCCATAAGTCTGACAAGGCTTGTAAGTAAAGCCTTGGAAAGAATAATCATAGACCTGATAAGTAATAACATAGTAAACCTCAAACACCAAACCCAACCCAATTTGTAAGGGAAGGCCATGCCTACCCGAATCTGGTGGATTTCTTTGAGAAAGTCACCAAGGCCAAGGATGAGGTTAAAACAGTACCTACCCCAACCTGGCAAAGGTATCCCACACAGTTCCCCAATTGGGTATTATAAATAAACTCTGAAAACTGAACATAAATCCCTACTTCACAAGATGGATAGTCAACTGGCTCATGGACAGGACACGTGGTTAAAGTGGGTGAATCCAGATCCAGCAAGAGGCCAGTTACTTAGTTGTGTGCCACAGGTGTCAGTGTTGGGACCACTCCTGTTTGGAATATACTTCTCTGAAGTCAAAGCTAATATAGGAGGTATCTGGATGACAAGGTTTGCTGATGACTGCAAGCTGGGAGCAATGACTGAATCCCCAATGATGCAGATGTCCTTCAGGGTCTGGATCAGACAGATGATTGTTGCCAGAACCATGGTCTAAAACTAAACGCAAAAAAGCATTACCATAAACCCCTGCAAATTACATCAATAGCACACCACTAAGAGTACACTCAGAGGCAAGAGATCTAGATACACAGATAGGAACCTAAACTTTGACCACCATGTATCCACAGTGGTAAAGAAGTCCTTCCATGTGGCACAACTTACAAGTTAAGACATCCAGATACAAGGAAATTGTAGTCCTGCTGTACTCGTCCCTCATTAGACGATAACAGAGTACAATGCACCATGGGGGTTGTACTTGACTAGGCACTCACAGCAGCTGTAGAGACCTTGAAGATTCCTCACAAAGTAATTGCATGGTGTAAACTGGTAGCCCAACATAATGCAGAGATACTTCAGGTGCAGCTAACATTGGGCAAGACAGCGATTCAGGTCGCAGCCTGTTATACGTCCACAACCATGTCCCAAGATATTCACTCCATGTTCCTAAGCACCCTGGAGAATATTAGGGTCCAACCTAACACACTCATACTGGGCGACTTCAACAACCACTCCATTAACTTGGAAAACTACTCATGTACCAATACACTTGCCCAATGTTTCCTGGAATTCATTAATGCCAATGCCCTGGACCAGCTCGTTCTTACCCCTACTAGAGGTAGCAGCATCCTTGATCTAGTCATTACTTACATGGGCGACCATTGCTCTACACCAATAGTCAACTCCTCCCTGGTTAAATCAGACCACAAACTAATCACCTCGGAAATCCACATCCCCCACCCCCCGCAAAGGTAACCACCATGAATAACTTCACCAAAGCCAACTTTGGGCTCCTAAGAATAGAGGTGGCTAACTTCGCGGCACACATGCAGTGGAGAATCATGCACCAATGCACTGTATGAACATGTACACAAATGCATGGCTCTCACCATATGCAATAAAAACAAAACACTCTCCTCCTAAAAAGGAAGCCAATCTGGCGGTCCCCTCCCATAAACTAACTCTACAACAGGAGGAGGAAACTGATGCGGAATAAGGTGAAGTCCCAAGACTGGAAAAACTCCCTTATCAGCCTCAACAAAAGTTGAGATCCCTCATCAAATCCTCTAAAGCTATCTAGGAAAACAGAATTGCAGCAAATAGTAAAGACAACCACAAGGCCTTCTCTATAGTTATGTAGAAAACTTCCACGGCAATACCCAGACTTACTCTGAACTACTGCACAATGGCACCTCCAATACAGAGCAAAGAGATATTACCAATATAATGTCGGACAGATTCAATGCCAACTTTACCCCTCTCCCCACCCCAAAGGACCAATCACAATACCAGTAGATTGCCAGACACCCAGTATTACTGCTGCACAGGTTAAAACACCACTGTCCAAGACCAGGAATACAGCTTCTATGGGACCCGACAATATCCCTGGCTGTGTTTTACGTGAACTGGCACCTCACCTGTGTGCCCTGTTCAATCACAGCCTCACCCCAGGCTTTGTCCCTACCGAATGGTGCACTGCTATAGTCATCCCTCTCCACAAAGGAGGAGTGACTACAGACCCTAGGAACTATTGCCCCATTTGCCTGACAAGTCTGATATGCAAAGCTATGGAACGCATCATTGTGGACCTAATAAACATGGATATAGGGAATCTCCAAACTCTGGATCCCACACAGTTTGGTTTTGTGAAGGGTAGATCATGCTCAACTTGGTCAACTTCGAGTCAGTCACCAGACAGGATGAAGGCAGGTGGTTCATACAGCCTACCTTTGATCTGGCCAAGACCTCCGATACCATTCCCCACTCAGGAATCATAGAAAAACTCACTAAGCTAGGCAGCAACCCCTATATCACTAGGTGGGTTGCAAACTGGCTCACAGATCCCACAGTGTGAAAGTAGCTGACTCCAAGTCAGACTACCGACCAGTCACGAGTGCAGTCCCACAGGGATCGGTCCTGGGTCCTCTCCTGTTCTACTTCTCAGAAGTCCAGTCCAACATGAAGGGACTCTGGGTGACAAAGTTCGCAGACGATTGCAAGTTGGGAACCATTATTAAATCCAAGCGATGCTGACATCCTATAGAAAAGCCTCACCGAGACCAACAACTGTTGTCAGAACCATTGCCTTAAGCTCAATGCCAAAAAATGTGTCAGCATGTTTGGGGAAAACACAGTTCCCATGAACTACCACATCAATGGTAGCCCACCAAACACAGAAGGCGTTATAAGAGATCTGGGAACACAGGTTGACAGCAACCTCTCTTTTGTACACCACAATGCCACTGTGGTCAGAAAGTCTGTGTGTGACATCATTAGTAAAGGTTTTGCATCCAGGAAGAAACACGTCATTGCCTCCCTCTACTCCTCTCTCATTAGGCCAGAGTGCAATGCCCCATTTGGCATGTACCTCACTAGACACCTGCAACAACTGGAGGCGCCGCAAAAGTACCTCACAAAGAGGATCCCATGCCTTAAACACTTGTCCTATATGGACAGACTCAAAAAACTCCAACTATTCTCGGTCTCATATTGCCTACTTAGAGGCAATCTCTGCTTGACTTACAAAGTCATCTCTGACCCAGCTGTGTTAACTCTGTTAGAAATGCTACATCTAAAAGAAATCTCAGTCCTTCCACACCACACCCTCCAGAGACCTCAACCTCATTACCACAATCACCAGAACGTACTAGAGGGACAGGATAATTATCCAGAGACTGCCCATGCTATGGAATAGACTTTCCATACATGTCAAACACAGCACCTCACTGGCCCTCTTCAAGAGGAATCTTAACAAGTGGATGGGAGATAGAAAATTCATCCCGGGGATCACTCCAGTGGCTCTACTTGACAGAGGCACTGGAAACTAAGGTCAGGTGGCATGATGCCAGGGTAATCCTATGGACTAGGCTTGCAAAGGCTCCAGGGCCATTAGCCTAGTACACACCTAACAACAACATATCCTACAAGGCCAGACCAAGAGTCCTCTCTCTTTACTGTGTCTTCTACAGACTATTAAGGGGTGATTACCACACCCGACATACAAGGTACCCACAAATCCAGCCCCGATGGAGCTGCTACACATCTGCAAGTCAAACAGCATGACAGTCACTCGAGGTACCCACAAATCCAGCCCCGATGGAGCTGCTACACATCTGCAAGTCAAACAGCATGACAGTCACTCGATCTAGGATCTAAATTTAGTCAGTGACTCAACTATAACATGCCTGAGACAGATCTGGGCTTCAGAGATTGCCCCCTTCTTTGTAGCAGCCTTCCTATTCATATTAAGCAGAGCCCTTCCCTGGCCCTCTTCAAATGTAATTTGGATCAATGGATGGGGAAATCACAAATTCACACCTGGGGTAGTACCCATGTCTCTTACGAACAGGGGCAATCTGTACGACACTCAGGGCATAGGCACAAATCCATGCCATCCTTTTGCCCCCTAGGGGCCATATATTAGGTAAAATCCAGTTACACTGGCTAGGCTTGTAAAGGCTCTTAAGCTGTTAGACTAGTAATCTCCTATGAACCTACACTGCTCTCATAATTAATCTGCCATTCCATAAACACATCAACTACATCATCAGCGTTTTCTATTTTGACATATTATCCAAATATCACACATTACATAAAGAAATATTTATGAAAAAAATTAATATACAGCAATTATGGTGCACTACAAACGCACAGAAATTACAGCACCTCATAATGGATAGCTGCAAATAAGGTCCACAGCCCCCCACAACTCCTGTACATAAAGCACTGTAAAATTAATATGAACTGAGTGAACATTAGAAGGATGCCAAGCACTGATCTCTCTAAGCAAATACAAGGAGGTACAGACCTCCTTAATCCACTACCAGTGCAAAAAGCCCAATCTTGCCATCGACGACACAGCATTAAAGAGTGCAGTTAATGCAAGCACTCATGTTCAGTATCATACTCAAGAGTTTTACTATGCTGCATTAATCCGATTGTGTGGGACATAATGAAGAATGCTTCCCCATAACATCCCTTGCTTAATAGTAAAGTATGCATTTTACCATAGTGTTTCAGTTAATATTTCACAGATCTTGTATTGCTGGCTGTAGGGTTGGTGTTTGATTGTCAATCTTGTTATGAGAAGGGCAATCACAGAGCTTGGTACCACTCATCTCAGGTGGTGATTTTTTTGACATATAATAAAGCATCACTGCAAATGGTTTTACCATCAGGGCATGCATCCTGGGTGGTGATTTTGAGATAATACACAGTCTCATTGCAAATGGTTTCCCCACCCCCCTTACCAGATAAACTACATTGCCTTCAATTTCCTCAAACCACACAGCCAAGTTCACTGACATCCCCCTTACCACAGAGCAAAACTTCAATACTTTCCACACAGTCAAGTTCACCGCTCACTCCTTTTCGCCTCATCTGACCATATGAATATTTGTTTTCATATTATCCTCTGCTCCACATTTCACTTTACACTTGTCTTAAACATCCTAACAACCGATCTTAACCTACAATGCGTGCGTTCTATGTGCATCAGCCCACTAACAAGCAAACATGTATTAGCGTGTCCTTGCCTCAAGCAACCCAAGTGACCCTGTAATGTGCAAACCTCTACATATGTTCACTACCCTACTTACCATGAAATTTGTTTAATCCAAACCACTTTGTATATAAAACAAACTACAACGCAAAAATGACTCAGCACTGCATATTTAAATTAAAATAAAATTGCATACAAATAATATTAAATATACACATTGCGAGTGCTAGTTCCGAAATACTCACTTCGAACAGATTTACAAAGCAAACAATGCAGATCTACAAGTAAAGTATTTTCCTACACAGATTTTTATTTAACAGACACACTTGGTGCTTTCTCGCGGACTCTGCTTACCAACAAAAATAGCAACGGCATGCCCAAAACAGCAGTCCAGTCTAACATAAAAACTACTAATCAAGTGGATCATGCCCGAAACAAAACACACACACTCGAAAACACATAACCCAGATGATAAAATCATACGAAAACAAACTGTAACTCTTAAAACACTAAGTACAAAATGCACGTGACAATCTAAGTAAAAACAAATTATATACGCAGGGCAGGTTACACAAACAGCCTAACCAAACAAGGCACAGTGGAACTTTGGTTAACGATAAAATGTTCCCATCCCGGGAATGTCTAGATACTGTACACTCATCAGCCAAAGGTAGCCTAGAGAAAAATATTCTGCTTTCATAAAACTACTCTACTCTGTCATTCATATAAGACAATGCTGAATTATATCACAGATGATAGAAGAGGCACTGATAATTAACACAGCGACCGGCTACAGATCCTTGCAAGTAATGCTACTGCTTTCGCCTTACCATAGTGAAAGTTGCCCACATCTGGATCATAGAAATACACCACAGTCTTTGACATAACGGCTCCAAAAAGTTAAAAACCAACGGAAACTTCAGGAAGAGAAATAAACCCAAACAAACGGGTCAATTAATCACTTACAGCACTTAACACCCGCCATTAGACCAAAATTCTGTATTACCCATAATCACGTAAGGACGTGCGAGACGTAAAAGTTCCGTATAAAGACGACAAATTCTATAGAGCGTATAAAGAAAAAAAAAAAAAAATGAAACTTTGCCCCCTAGTGGGGAAGACTCTCTCCCTTTCCTTCCCTTTCCCGCCCTCGTCCTCGCTCTCTCTCTCTCTCCTTAAGGCATGTAATTATAATTTTTAAAAAGTTTATTCATTTTATACAGAATTAGGGAGGTTCGCTGAATAAATGTCCACAAGGCTGTTTTCCAACATAAAGATAAACTTCTGTTTTTTTTTCAAGAAAATGTAAAATTTGTTTTGGAATGTGATTCAGTTCAAGAAAAAATAACCATGTATTTCCAACTAGAATCAGAAATGACAATAGAATAACTTCTGAAAAAGGGGTTAAAAACCTGGGATCAAGTGAAGGAAGAATTTAAGCTAAAAAGAAAAGAGAGATTTCATTATTTAAGTTTGGTGACAGTACGTAAAAAGTGGAAGAAAGTGATGCACTCACTGGAGCCTTTCCTCAGTGGCCTATAGGGCGCCGGTCTAGCAGGGGCGCTTTTCCAGTATTTATTTGTTGTAGGTAGACCAGGATGGGGGCACTGTGTGGTATGGTGGGGGCGTCATGGAGCCTTTTTGCCTAGGGCACCAACTGGCCTAAGGCCGCTCTAGACTGGAAGATGCCGATGCCTTACCAGGAGTTTCCACACTTTCCGACCCCAAATGAGGTCGGAAAGACTAAGGCTGGTGGAGTCTCTATCTTCATTAAGGAGGGGCACACCAGCATGACGCACTGGAATTACTCCAGGTGCAACTGACAGTTGGCAAGATACCCATCCAAGTTACAGCCAGCTATAGACCCCCCTCCGTGTCTCAGGACACCCACACCTCCTACCTGCAGCTACATGTACTCCATAACACCCTGATCTTTGGTGACTTCAACTACCCCACCATAGACTGGGTGAACTATTCCTGCAATTCCTTGACTTCATCAGTTCTAACACACTAGATCAGCTGGTCTCATCCCCCCACAAGGGGAGATAACATACTGGACTTGGTTCTCACCACTGCACCACTCCCATAGTATGTTCTTCCCTGGTGAGAACAGATCATCAGTCTGTCTCATCTGAAGTTTCTATCCCACACAACTCCTCCCCAGCCATAACCAATCTAAAAAACTTTTCAAAAGCTGGCGACAACCTCATAAGGGAGGATATCAGCAGCTTCAAACCACTGCCCCCCTCAGATGATGGAGACAACTATGCTGAGCAGTACGCAAATGCAGTATACAAGCACCTGTACGACTTGAATGGACAAAGCCATACCCAACAGAACTAAAATCTGCTCCTCAAGGAAACACAAACCTGACTGGTGGACATCCTCTATCAACAGGTTTTACAACAAAAGGAAGAAACTGTTGTCCAAGGGTAAAAAAGAACAAATTCCAAATTGGAAAAACTCCCTCCTCTCCCTCAACAAATTAGATCACTAGTGAAAACCTCCATAGCCAATTATGAGTTGAAACTAGCCTCCAAAACAAATGGAAACCACAAGTCCTTCTTCAGTTACGTTAGGAACCTCCATGGCAAAGCTCAAGTTTGTTCCGAACTAGTACTTAACGGTAACCACTTATACTGATCCTGCAGACTTAGCCAACTTGTTAGTTGATAGGTTCAGCGCAAACTTCACCCCCTTATTTCCCCCTAAAGGCCCAGTCAACATCCCCAATACTTGTCCCACACCTCACATATCCATAGATATGGAACAAATCTCACTTAACTAAAAACACAGCAGATTACCTACACTTCAAACAACTCAGAAATGAGACCAAAAAAGCAATAATAAACGATAAAAAAACTACTACCTGAAACCTCAGCAATCTCACCAAAATAACCCACAAAAATTCTGGGCTAACATAAATCAACTACTTCAACCAAGTAAACCAGTCACACCCAACCCTCAGGGCTCTGACATAAATAACCACAACCAAATTGCTAATGACTTTAACTCCTTTTTCACCAAAACTATTATAACGTTAGCCAGTCAACTCTCCAACAAAAACACAAACATATCTAACAACAAATTAAACCCACCTCCCCCATTTCATTTCCAACCTGTCCCAACAACCTACATTCTCTCCCTTATGAAAAAACTCAAACCATGTACTCTTTCTGCAGACCTATTACCCGCTGAATACTTGCAATTAGCAGCCAGATCTATAGCATACCCAATATCCATTCTTATCAACAGAACCATCACTGAAGGATATGTCCCTAAACTTTGGAAAGTCTCTCATATTCTACCTCTTCACAAGGGTGGAAATTCTACTGATATCTCCAACTACCGCCCTATAGCCTTACTCTCCCCCTTATCTAAAATTATGGAAAGATGTATACACAAGCAACTGCTTGACCATCTTCTCAAAAATAACGTACTCTCTAATACCCAACATGGTTTCAGACCTTCCCACAGCACCACCACTGCCCTCCTCTCCTTTACAGACACAATTAACAAAAATCGTAACCATAACACCCTTTCCTCTGCACTTTTCTTAGACCTATCCAAGGCTTTTAACATGGTCAACCACCAGCTACTAATACACATTCTTCAATCCTTGTCTCTGGAAACCCAACCTATTAACTGGTTTAAGTCCTACTTAAATAATAGACACCAAGCAGTACTCTGGAACTCCACTCTATCTTCCCAACTACCTGTAAACATTGGTGTCCCCCAAGGGTCCATAATCGGTCCCCTCCTCTTTTCTTTATTTATCAATGACCTCCACCAAGTAGTTCCCCAAGCCACCTGCATACAATACGCAGATGATTCCACACTAATTTGCTCAGCCACATCTCTATCAAACCTTCACTCCCTCACACAACATATATTTAATTCTGTAGAAGAATGGTTCTCTCAACGATGTCTACTACTTAACCCAAAAAAAAACTAAACTCCTCCTCTTCACACCTACCAGTAAATCTCCTCACATAGACTTTACTATAACATCCAAAAATGGCACAGTTATATCGCAAGATCCTACAACCAAACTACTAGGCATTACAATTGACAATAACCTTAACTTTGACCCCCATATAAACAACACAGTGAAAAAGAATAACAAAAAGGCTCTCTTCAGAATCAAACCGTTCCTCACTCCTGAATCTAGAAAAACTATAGCCCACTCTCACCTTATCTCACCACTTCTCTATGCCTCTCCCATATTTACTAACTCATCAAAAAAGAACCTTCTGAAATTAGAAAACTCCTACCAAAACATTGCCAGATTTGCCACAGGCAACCCTTTCAGAACCCACCACTGTACTAATCTAAAACAACTAGGCTGACTTGAACTTCAGCAACAACTACAAATTAATCAACTAGGCATAGGTTCATAGGTTCATACTAGGCTATCTGCCCAAGGGCATTTATAAGCCTAGCCAGAGTTTTGTGGCTTTCGCCACCCCTTTAGTTTGGAGGATACTATGCCCATTATTTTGCTGTGCCTCTGTCAAGCAGTGACACTGAGATAATCCCTGGGGTATATCTGCGATCTCCCATCCATTGGTCAAGATTTCTCTTGAACAAAGCCAGCGAGGTGCTCTGCCTCACATGTACTGGGATTTTGTTCCACAGCATAGGGAGTCTCTGGGTGATGAATCTGTCCCTCCAGCACGTCCTATTAATAACCGTGTCAAGGTTTAAGTCTCCCGCCCTTGTAGTTCTGAGGGATCTAGATTTTTTGAGGTGAAGCATGTTCATCAATTCTGGGTTGGACATGGCCTTGTATATCAGGCACAGGTCACCTCTGAGCAGACGGTAAGCGACTGAGTAGAGCTGAAGTTCCTTCAGTCGGGCAGCATAGGACATATTTTTGAGACCCTTTATCCTTTTGGTGAGGAACTTTTGGGGCCTTTCCAGTTGCTGCAGGTGTCGTGGTCAGATACATTCGAATGGGGCATTGTACTCAATCATTGGCCTGATGAGTGATGAGTACAGGGGGACGATGACTTCCCTTGATCTAGATGTGAATCCCTTCATGATTAGGTGGGCAATGTAGAAGGTCTTCCTAACTACTTTGGCAACGTGAGTATCAAATGAAAGGTTACTGTCAACCTGGGTACCCAGATCCCTGATAACCTCTTCTGTGCTTAGTGGGTTGCCGCCTATATGGTAGCTAGGGGTAACCTTGTTTTTCCCGAAGGGTATGACTATGCATTTTTTGGCGTTTAACTTTAGGCCATGGTTCTGGCACCAGTTTTCCGTTTCTATAAGACCCTTCCGAAGGATATCTGTGTCAGATGTGTTCTCAACTATGGCGCCCAGTTTGCAGTCATCTGCAAATTTTGTCAGCCATAATCCTCCTGTGTTTGCTTGTACTTCTGAAAAGTAGATGCCGAACAGGAGAGGGCCCAGGACTGAGCCCTGTGGGACACCACTTGTGACAGGCTTTGAGTCTGACATGGCGCCAGCAACTCTGACCCTGTGGGTTCTGTCCCTTAGCCAATTTGCAACCCATCTTGTGACGTATGGGTTTACATTTAAGCTGATGAGTTTTTCAATGATACCTGAGTGGGGTATTGTGTCGAAAGCCTTTGCCAGGTCGAGGTAGGCTATGTGGACTGCCTTTCCCTCATCAATGGCCTTGGTGACTGTTTCGAAAAAGTCCACCAGGTTTAAAAGGCATGATCTGCCCTTGACAAAGCCAAACTGGGTCGGATCCAAAGTCTGCAAGTCTCCTATGTCTTTATTTATGAGTTCCATTATGATCCTCTCCATAGCTTTGTAGATCAAGCTTGTCAAGCTGATGGGACGGTAATTTCCCAGGTCGGTGGAGGCACCTCCTTTGTGAAGTGGGACCACAGTTGCCGTACGCCACTCCTTAGGCACGTATCCTGAGGTGAGGCTAAGATTAAACAGCTGCCCTAACTGCGGGTTTAATTCCTCATTGAATTCGTGGAGCACACATCCGGGGACACCATCTGGTCCCATGGATGCTGTGTTTTTTGCCTTGGAGAGAGCAGTTCTCACCTGAGCGTTAGAGATGTTTGGGGGGCTATAATTCTCTGGTATAAATATCGCACCTTTTGGGGGGAGGGGGGGGAGTTTGCACTGAACCTGTCAGCCAGTATGTTGGCAATGTCTGTAGGTTCAGTAATTTTTACATAATTTTGAACTAATTCTGAGCATATCTGGGAGTTTCCTCCCAGGTTTCTAACATAGCTAAAGAAGGCCTTATGATTGTCCTTTGAGTCCTTAGCGACTTTTCTCTCAAAATTTGCCTTGGATGATTTTATGAGAGATCTTAATTTTTTACTTATAATGATCAAGGGTGTTTTCCCTTTTAAGGATTTTGCTCTATCTTGTAGTAGCTTCCTCCTTTTGTTGTAGAGCTTGTTTATGGCTGGGGTCCACCAAACTGGACGCTTGCCTTTGGTACAAAGGGTCTTTGTTTTGTTTGGGATTGCCTGATCCTTGCAGTCCTGTAGGTGCTGGTAGAAGGCATTTGTAAGTGATTCAGCGGCTTGAGTAATGGTTTCCGCAGTCTCGGGGGCCTTAAAAGAGACCATACTAGCCTTTAGAAGTGTGAAGTCGGCTTTTGAGAAATTCTTCACTGTGGTCTTTTTTATCTCAGGTGGGGGCGGGATGTGGACTTCCAGTGAGATTAGTTTATGGTCTGATCTCACCAGTGAAGGGTATACTTCCGGTGTTGAACATTGTGACCCCATGTTCGTGATGATGAGATCTAGTATGTTATCTCCTCTTGTGGGAATGGTGACTAGTTGTTCCATGGCATTTGAGTTTATGAACTCTAGGAACCTTTGGGCTAGAGTGTTGGGGCTTGAGTAGTGATCCCAGTCTATATTCGGTACTTGAAATCACCTAGTATGATGGTGTTTGGAGATACATTTATCCCTCCAGTGTTTTCAGGAAAGCTATGTGAGGTTCCTGAGATTGAGAGGGTGGCCTGTAACATGCTACAAATTGCAGAGCAGTCTTGCCTATGGTTAATTGCACCTGGATGGTCTCCGATGCATCGTGCGTTGCCACCAACCTTGAGGTGTGGGTGTTCTTGATGAATATAGACACCCCCTCCTTTCTTGGTGTTGTCCGGATTTTGGGTCCGGAACGCATGATATGAGGTAAAGCCTGATAGTGCCGGGGTGCTCTTGGGAGCCTTGAACCAGGTTTCAGTCACAGCACAGACATCGATGTTCTCCATACTGAGAAGGGCCTCGAGTGCGTGCATCTTGAGGTTGAGACTTCTGGCATTGAGCAGCATTACCCTTAGTTTTTTTCCTTTTTTGTGTTCTAGGGTGGTAGGTTTAGAATTTGAGCCTTGCCTAAAAAAGGCACTATGGGGGTGGCAAGAGCCTTTGCCAATATCCGGAAGCCCAGGGGTGACAGGTGCAAGCCATCCCTTGCGAAGCAGCGTGGCTTGTCCAGCATGTCATCCCAGGCAGACAGACATTGGATCCCCTTTGAATGACACCAGAGTTTAAGCCAATTATTAAAGCTGATCATCTTGTTTCTGTATTGTGGCATCATTCTTGGTGAAGGTAGGATACTGCTCAGGGTCAGGGTCATACCTGCCTGGGCTACATAATCAGAGAGCTCCTCTATGTCTCTTTTCATAGCCCATCAAATTCTTTATCAACCTGACAAAGCACCCATACTATCTTCTCTTATTTACCCCTATCATAACCTAAAGTCCCTAAGATCCGCACACAAACTTCATGTAAATATTGACAAAGCAAACAACAAGGCTGGTGATTCCCTGTTCTCTAACACTGTTGGAAAACATTGGAACTGACTCCCCTCTGAACTTTCCAATATTCCCTCAAAATCTCTCTTTAAAAAGAAACTCAAGATCTACCTTAAAACACAATGGCTGTGCCCCTGTACTAATCCTGACTAACCTAAATTCTTGATCCCTGATGAAATTCCACATCCTTAGAACCCCAAGTAAAAAAAAAAGCCTCTTCTTCTTACTTTCCTGCATCCTCTTTCACTATACATTGTAATAACATTCTATCTATGTCACATATAACAATACTGGTTGTGTATTTTTCTAAGTACTGCCTTTTTAAAATTCATAACTATGTCTCCATTTCTAATGTATTTTAAACATATATTACATATGTATTTCTTTATGTAATTTCATTTTACTTGCATGTTATTTCCATTTTTATTTTTCATTTCCTTTAAATGTTGGAGCTTATCTCCCCGGGCCTCTACTGAAAATGGACATATATCCAGCTAGACTAGCCCGGTCAACAAATGAAAATAAATAAAATAAATAAATAAATAAAAATAAATAAATAGATCACGTGTTAAAGGTCCTATCCAAGACAACACAGATTCCATGGGACCTGATAGTATCCCAGGCTGTATTCTGCACCACCTCCAGCAAGAACTAGCTTGGCCATTGAGCACTCTATTCAACCACAGCCTAATTACAGGCTTCATTCCAGCAGAGTGGAGAACTGCCATTGTCGTCCCCTTGCACAAAGGTAGTGCCACTACTGAACCCAGAAACTATCGCCCCATCAGCTTGATAAGGCTGATCTGTAAAGTCATGGAGCATATTATTATGGATCTCATAAACAAGGAAATAGGCAATCTCCAAGCACTCAACCCCACCCATTTCAAATTTGTCAGGGGCAGATCTTGCCTATTAAACCTAGTTGACTTCTTTGAGACTGCCACCAAGGCCCTGGATGAGGGAAAGTCAGTTCACACAGCTTACCTTGACCTGGCCAATGCCTTTAACATAATCCCCCACTTGGGCATCATCGAAAAGCTAACACAACTTGGTGTTAATCCCTGTCTAGTCAGATGGGTGGCCAACTGGCTAACAGATAGGACCCACAAGGTCAAAATAAGTACCTCCACTTCCAACAGCAGACCTGTCACTAATGGTATTCCCCAGAGATCTGTCCTGGGAACCTTACTGTTTAGCATATACTTCTCAGAGGTCCAGGCAAAGATAAAGGGCCTGTGGCTGACCAAGTTTGTGGATGACTGTAAGTCGGGTGTTGTCACTGACTCCCCAATTGATGTTAACATACTGCAAGAGGGTCTCACAGCAACAAATAACTGGTGCCAAAGTCATGGCCTTAAGTTAAACACAAAAAAAAAAGTATTATCGTACCATTCGCCAAAAACACGGCCCCTACTGATTACCACATCAATGGCAATCCCCTAAGCACACAACCTGTGGTGAGAGACCTGGGTACTCAGGTTGACAACAATCTCACATTCGACCATCATGTGGCAGTGGTCATCAGAAAAGCCTTTTACTTGGTTCATCTCATAAGTAAAGAGATTGCATCCAGAAAAAAGGAGGTTATTACCTCTCTGTACTCCTCCCTTATTAGACTTATAATTGAGTATAATGCCCTGTTTGCTATGTACCTCTCCAAACACCTTCACCAACTGGAAAGGCCACAGAAATACCTCACAAAGAGAATCCATGGCCTCCAACACCTATCCTATGTGGACAGGGTTAAATCATTATCACTCTACTCGGCATCATACAAATTGCTCATAGGTGATCTGTGTCTCACCTACAAGGCAATATGAGACCCTGACCTACTAGAGATGCTCCGTATCTGTAAGTCTAACTCCTTGTGCATTACCCACTCAATAGGCCTAAATCTAATATGCAACATCAACAAAACCTGCTGGAGAGACAAGTTTATCTCCCAGAGGCTGCCCCATCTCTGGAATAGACTTCCCGTACATGTCAAACAGAGTACCTCACTGACCCTCTTCAAGAGCAACCTTGATGAGTGGATGCGAAACCATAAATTTGTCCCGGGGTTCCACCTTTGTCCCTCATTGATGGGGCAACAGGTGTTGACTGAGGTTTCTTTTTTGAGGATAAACTCTTGGTTAGGCTTGTAAGGGTCCCAGGGCCATTAGCCTAGTAATCTCCTATGATCCTATGATGATGATTCATAGGTTCATAGAAGGTTACTACGCTAATGGCCCTAGAACCCATACAAGCCTAACCATATTTATCCCAAGTTGCCCCAATTGTCTGTGGTTAGATGAGTGAAGTTTTTAGAGGTAAGGGTCAATATTAGTTAATAATGAATGAGAAAAAAAAACTAATCTAAGACTCCTAATAGAGTCCACACAAGAAAAGGCAGAAAGTAAAAAGATAATAAATAAGGCAAATAAAGTACTGCTAGGGAAATATGAGGATCAAATTAAAAATATGTGGGAAACATGGACCAACCTACTGGCTAACTAATTAATGCCCCAGTACTGCAAGGCTATTTGTAGGGCTCCTACATATGCAATGGATTACAGAAGAGTTTGCATCTTTGCTTAGAAGTGCTTGCATAAGTACCTGTATAATCCAGAGAGAATATCTAGAATATATCCAGCAGAAAATCCATACTGTAAGGGATGCAATATGGCAGAAAGAGGGAGCTGGAACATATTTTTTGGGAATGTACTATGTCGTTTGAGGGAAAGCAGGGTTCCAAGAGTTGGTGGCTATCATTTGGAATAAAAAGATTAGGATGCCAAATAATTATTTCTCTTAAGTTGGAATCCATTACTGAAACTGTCAGGACATGCAAAGACATTTCTAATGTTATTAATGTTAGAGAGAAAAGAGTGATGAGAAGAAGGTAAAAAACAAAAGATGCCCCCAGATGGGAGAGGAGATGGATGTAATGAAAAAACTTGAGGCAAAAGTGTGAAAGGCTAGTGGAAGGAAAATAAGAGATTAGAAAATAAATTGAAATCATTGCAAAATAAATTCAAGCAATGAGGATTAAAAGATAAAAAATAATGAAAAGGGAATGTGAAACAGAAAATGCCGGACTTGAGCAGACTGGGGAATACAAAGGATTATAATCTGAGGTCAGGTATAGTGACAGGGAAGAGTAATAAAAGGTCATACAGAAAAATAATGATTAATAAATGTACAATGAATTATAATATGTGGCTTAGACAAGGGTGAGACAAGACTAGATTTTCATTTGCACTATGCAAAGTTATCAAGTTTTTACTTATATTATAAATAGTTATGTGTTTGATTTGTGTTAATCAATTAAGAGAATTCAATGGTCCACATGACTGAGACAAAGATGATTTTTCATGCATGAGATGATAGAAAATGTGCATTCTTTAGTAAGCAGGAAATGTTATGTAATGACTATAATAATAACTGTATAAGCTACAGGATATTAATTTGGCAATGTTTTATTTGCATGTTTGTAGTGGGTGTAGTAATTACCAGTGTCTTACCTGAATTCACACCATGCTTAAAAAAAGAATCAAAAGTATTTTGTCAAGTAATAAAATGTTTTATAAAATAGATAAATAAGATTGATGTATATTATTATTATTATTATTTCAAATTTAATGTAAATATGATAATAAATTAGAGCAATTCTTTTTTTTTCTAGAGCTGGAATAGCATGAAATGTGAGTTTAAAAGGTTTTGTACATGTTGAATACCTAACCAAGCATACTTATTTGAACTACATGTATTTATAATATATTCTTTGTTAATAACATTAGCTTTTCTTAAATATTCAAGTAACTAAGACTGCTGTGATTCCATTTTTTATTTGAAATCACCAATTGTATGATTTAAACCAATTTTAATATTAACAAGAAAATAGGGAACACATAGATCATTCAAAGAAATAATTTTATAAATAATATTTTTTCAAAGATAAAAAACTAATGTAATTTGAATCCATGGAAGAATAAATAAAACATTGAAAATAATTTCTTAAAATAGATAGTTTATTACTGTTGTAAAAGAATAATAATAAAAAAGCTGGAAATGCAGTATGGAAAGATGCTCCAATTAAGTGATGCAGTTCTTGTTTGAAGGAAAGTGCTTAACTAACGATTAAAGTTTATTTGAGCATATTTCCATAGTGCATTTATAGCTGTTTTTTTTTCTTTACTTGTTTTTTTTTATGTTTCCTGCACATACTTCTGTAGCTGTTTTAACATTTGGAACTGTTTTGAAAGAGAAAATGTTGGGTAGTTTTTAAGTTTTTATGGCATGAAACTAAATGTTTGTCTTTTCAAATATTAGCATCACATGTAGGAGCTATGCCATGCACAACTGTTTTATATTATGATGCCAATATAGAGGAATCAGTATCTGGAGAGTAAATCCCTTTCCTCTCCCATGATCTGATCTTATATAAATTTAAATGCAATTTTTACCTTAATGGGAGACCATAAAATGACAATAAAATTCCATTTATTTGATTTATATATAGTTATGGGAAGAGGTAAAAAAACTGGACAGTGTATAATAGTTTGGGCAATAAAATCATCTTTAATTTAAAAATAAAATCATCAAATTGAAAAAAATAATGATAAGGATTGCAATTATAGTCCAATTAGAGTAAGGGACTTTAATCATTATATGATTAAAGTTATTAAAGGTAACAACATAAGCATTTAATGTAGATTCAAAGTTTGATTTTATTATAATATCCAAATAATTTTATTGATGATGTTTTACATTATAACAATGTTTATTTTTTATACACCAGGCAGTAAATGTTGATTTATTGATAAAGTTTTTTTATCGTTACTGAAAGATAAGTTAGAAAGTTCACTAAATGCCATTAATTAACTATTAATGTGAGTAATAAATCATTTATATTAAAAATAAAACTAAGTAAATCATTTATAAACAATGGCATTTTAATTTCAAAATCCCTTACAAATTCAAAATATTTATATTACAGTTGTCTTTGTTGATATAATTTCTCAGAGATTCGATTGCCATTACAACAAAATAATGGGGATAGTGGGCACTTTGCTTTTACTCTTTATAACTTTTATTTCTTTTGATAATTATGAGACAAGTCACACAGTTTGGGGTTAATATAAAAATAGTTGCTAATATCAATACAAATGGTTGGAAAGTTATAGTTTCCAAAATTTAAATAGCTACAACCAGCTAAGAGAGAATTAATTTCTCAATGTCAAGACCTACTAATGTTATTTTGTTTTTTAGCTGCATACTCTAAACTTGTTAATCTTCAGTAGGTCTTTTCTGTCTGAATCCAGTCTGGATTTTACGAATTAAAGAATGGATTGTGGTTTTGATTCTAGTAATTGTAACAAGAATAAAGGGTTTGGGGCCCATGTTTAGTAAATACATGGATTTCCATAACTTGCAATTTATATGGTCTTCACCTGGCTTTAAAATGTGAATCATAATAGAATACCTCAGTGAAGGTAGAATTGTTTGTTTTTTAATACTAATGTTGAATAATTCATGTAAAACGAACAGACTCAAATATGGGCATAGTTTATGGATTCCTATACTAGGAGCTTTATTATTTTTTACATTTTCTTTTCTTTTAATTTCTAACATTTTAATATATGTAGTCAAACACGTAATATTAACATTAGTCAAACAATAACTAATATTCTTATTAACAAAGATATCCATTTATATTCATTTAAATTTCTTGATACCATATCATAAATATGAAAATGGAGATGAAAATTGTTTAATATAAATTAAATATTACTTACAATACCTTCTATAGACTTTTGTTTAATATAGAAATCTGGCCTTCTCACCAGTCTTTTTAAATTCTTCAAAGTTAGGGAACATATATGTAATACTATGGCTGTTTGTGATCCATATTTTTATTTTTGTAGATAAATATATTGTATTGAAATTAATATGAGTACTCATAGTATTCAAGATAGTATGGATGTATTAATACACTTGCTGTGAGGTATTATTTTAAGAGTAAAAAGAACAGACAAATTTTAATTAAGATCAACATTTTCTTTTACAAGTTAGCATATCTAAATTGGAGGAATGGGGCCAAAGTTCTATACTGAGGGTATGGGGTTGCACACCCCTTCAAAACATTTAGTCAGTTTATATTTATTTCTATTATTCACTGTAGTGTGGTGATTTAAGGAGGTGTCAACAGTTTTCATTGTCAACACTTTAATCTTGATTCAGCACTTTACCAGATGAATCCTTAGGGTTTCTCTTAAGTACGTAAGAATCAAATACCATGGTGATATTGAGAGACCATCACAATGACCATATAAGAAGGCTGAATAACCAATAACCACAGATTCAATTCACTGGATGCACCTTATATATTAGCAGTAGTACAGTTACCAGTATGAAATAGTAATATTAAGGAGATGCTCTAGTGACCCTAAGCAACATAGTAGCCTAAATGCAGAAGCTCTAAGCATCACATCAAATTTAAGTGAGAAATCCTTGTTCAAAGGCCTCAAAGTTGGTAGTTCACATTACATTTCACTGTGATAGGGAGTCCAAAACAGCTAAGAAATAAATAGCCAGTGGCAAACTATTAAGATAACAATGATCATGTATTAGGGATTCTGAATCCCTGTCAAGTAACGTGTGAAATATATAAGGCCTTACAGAGAAGGTTGAGTGGGTGAAGAATTGATGGTTTTTATGGCAGGTGAACTTTTCTGAACAAAGGCAGCCATAAATCATGCCCTAACATACACCCCATAAAATAACCTCTAAAGCACAATAACTGCTGGGATACATTTGGGTTGCATGGCTTAGCTTATAAAGGTTCCAATATTTGTTAGCGTAGTATACACATATGAGTCTATGAACCTATATTACCCATGACTCTCACATTCATGCCCTGCACAAAAAGGTAGAATAACTAGCTATTATGGTGGATGACATTAAAAACAGAGCTCTTCAACATGACAGGGAGACCAAAACAGATAACAATGTTCCTTAGATGGAGTGCACTACCTGTGACATTTTTAGGAGTACCCTGGTTGCTTTTGGCAAGTAGTTTTTGAGTTTCGTGAAGAAATGAGTACTGGAATGGGCACAAGTGATAGTTTCTGGTGGTGCTTTCAGCCATGCTTTATAAATACAAATAGGTATATACCAAATAACATTGTAGAAATATGTCCAGAAACCATCAGTACTGAGTACAATTGTTATTGTTGGTAAAACAAGGAATGTAGTTTATACACTGATATATTTTGATTAGTGATAGCAAAGTAGCAGCTGCTGTAGGTCCCAAATGAACAAATATAAAATGAGGCCGAGCTGAACCTACCAGCCACAACTCTGAGCTGAGATACCAGATGACTAAAGGCTTCTGAGCTTCCCAAAAAACACAAGTTGCCTGTTTTTTGCTTGATTAAACTATTTACTGCACTTTGTATTGTGTTTTGCTTTTTTAATACTCGATTTTAATAATGTAAACTAAACTCCACTGTTTGTACTGCATTTGTCTGCCTGTACCTGTTAAATTGTATTATGTTGCTATTTTCAATGTTTGCAAAGCTTTTTTTGATGTTTTCACTGTTTGCAAAGTAATTGTTGCTACTTTTCACTGGTTGCAAAGCAACCGTTCTGTTTGTTCAGTTTTCATGCCAAGCAGTGTTTTACATAACTGATTTGTTTGCTGTTTAAAACATAAACATTCATTATTGTCTCCTTGCTTTTTTGTCTGCTGTTTAAAACATTTTTAATGTCACACTGCTGCTTATCTGCTGTTTAAAACATTTCTTTAGTGTTTCCTGCTTAAATTAGTGCAGCTAGTAGCTGTAGCATAGTCCAGATACAGGTTTTCTGCATCTGGGTCTGTTTGTAGTGACTACTGTATTCTGAGCACATTTTTCAAGTCATCTTTGATTGAAAGGGGTCTTTCTGCACCATTGTGAGAGAAATATGCTGATTGGAACCTGTCTGGTGAAGGGTGATTGGTCTAGGGCTTGCAGTAAGCGCCCTCATTGGTTCTTTTGAGTTTTTTTTAAGTTCTTAGCTTCTGATATTTAAGCCCTGAGTTTGTGTGGGTTTCTGATTGTTTGTGCTTCATGCAGCACAGCGCACTGCCGTGCAATTGTGTGCCATAGCAAGAGAGATCATTTTTTCCTTAGATACAGCTGTAGTACTTTAGTGTATTCCTCTTGTTTAGTACATCTCTGGTTTAAGAAGTATTGCTAATGAGCTGTGACTTATTAAACCACAAGCCAAAAACCTCATCAGAAATAACCATCTACACAGCACCTCCTCCTAGATCTGTTCTGAAAGCACTCCTTTTGTGATAACAGTTCTTCAATCCTAGCTTTATGGACAGTTGGACTACCCTTGTTTCTCCTGTCAGCCTTGTTGACTTGGGTATTCTGAGGCAGTGTAGCAACTACATCGTGTACACTGACAACCCTCTTCTAATAACTCACTCTAGTACAGAGTATGAGAGAGATAGATCTACACCAAGAATCTTGAATCCCTGCTCTCTCAGACTTGAAACAGTAACACTGAAGAGGTTGTCAGCTCACCCACCACTACTCATACACATAGTATGCATTCAACACATAAATCAACATATGTGGAGGTGCTCTCAAAAAAACTTACCAAAATACCAGAGACCTCCAAAATAAAAGACTGCTGCAACTAACACAGTTCTCACAGCACCCAAAACACATAGCAACACCAGTGTCTCACCTACCAAACCCTTAAGGTGTAACACTCAAAAAACATTTTTTTTTACATTGGAGACTCCATAGTGAGACACACAGATGTACCACTCACCAGGCTGCCTATCTAGTGCTAGGATTCATCAGATCACGCATTCACGCAGGTCTCTTGGCAACAAGTACCATTATGACTCTGTCATGTTGGAGTGAATGACCTGAGATATACCTCACTGGACTATATGAACAGAGACATGATTAAGCTCTCTGAGTATGTGTCCCAGGCAGGTATGTTTCTAGCCTTGAGAAGCATATTGCCCTCACCTAGAATGATGCCACAGTATAAAACAAAAAATGATTGATTTTAATAATTGGCTTAATTTTTGGTGTCATTCAAAGGGGATCCAGTTTCTGTCAGCCAGGAATGACATGGTTGACAAACCTCACTGCTTTGCCAGAAATGGTTTGCACCTGGCACCACTAAGCTTTTGGCTGCTGGCAAAGGCTCTTGCCTCCTCCATAGTTCCTTTTTAGGTAAGGTCTCAAAAACAAAAATGCTGGTGTGAAAATTACTAACCATAACAAAATAAAGGTTATGCTGCTTAACACTAAGAGCTTAAACCAAAAACTGCACACCCTGGGAGCACTTCTATCACTGGAGGATGTAGATGTCTGTGAAGTCACATAAACTTGGTTCAAGGCCTCAGAGAGAGTACCCTGGCCTTGCAAGGCTATAATGCCTTTCACACTTTCAGACCACAAAAGAAATGTGTGAGAACCAAAGAAGGCGGTATATCGATCTACATTAGAGATAAATTCACCTCCTGACTAGTTCACTGGGCAACTCCATGGAGTTACTCCAAGTTCAGATTACTGTCGGTAAGACCCACCATTCAAGTCATAGCTATAGGTCCCCCTTCCATGGATCATGATGTGCATGAGGCCAACTTGTCCAAACTGGAGTCAATCCAAATATTGCCAAACACCCTGGTAATGGGGGATTTCAATTATTCTACCATCAACTGGGAAACCTAGTCTAGCCCTAACTCACTAGTGTAAAAGTTCCTTGACTTTGTTAACTCAAATGCCCTGGAACAAATTGCTCAAACCCCAATATGAGGAACAAATATACTGGATCTGGTCATCACTAAGATAACAAACAGATGCACCACCTCAACTTTTGGACCCTCATTAGTTAAATCTGACCATAAATCAGTCACCTTCAAAATGGCACTAATACCAGAACACATAAAAGATGAAGTCAGGCTAAAAAACTTCACCAAAGCAAACTATACCCTCCTAGGGGAAGGTATAAATGCATTCCAAGCCCCACCCCAAGCTGGAAGTGGTAACTACACCAAAGCTTACATTAAAACTCTCTACAATCACTTGTATAAGTATATAGACTCAGCTGCTACAAAGAGAATAAAAGCCAGAACCCCAAGTAAAACAAAGCCGCCCTGGTGGACATCCAGCATCAACAAATGCAAAAGGCTGCTGTCTAAGGCAAGGCCGCAAGAATGAAGAATCACCCTCCTCAACCTCGATAGGTAAATAAGACAACATGTCAAATCCTCTAAGGGTAACTTTGAGAAAAACTTAGCAATCACAGTCAAGGATAACCATAAGGCCTTTTACAGCTACATATGTAGTCTAAAGGTTAGGGGCCAAGCATCTGTCGAACTAGTGACTAACGGTATCACACACACTGATCCCGCAGAGATAGCAAACCTGGTAGCGGACAGATTTTGTGAAAATTTCACTCCCTTATCCCCTCCAAACGTATCACAAACCTTGCCCCCAACTCCCTCCCCCACCCTACATATCCAAAGAGCAGATCATTAAAGCCTTGTCTAAGGCAAAAAACACAGCCACTATGGGACCAGACCGCATCCCAGGCTGTCTTCTAAACAAACTAAAATATGAACTAGCATCACCATTAAGTACCTTATTCAATCACAGACTAATTACAGGCTTTGTTCTTGCAGAATGGAGAACAGCAATAGTTATTCCCCTCCATAAAGGTGACTTAGCATCACACTCAGGGAATTATAGACCCATAAGTCTGACCAGCCTCATTTGTGAAGCCATGGAGCATATCATCAGGAATCTCATAAATAAAGACAGAGGTCACCTCTAAACCCTGAATCTGACCCGATTTGGCTTCATCAAGGGCAGATCCTGTCAGTTAAACCTGGTGGATTTCTTCAAAAATGTGACTATGGCCATTGAACAGGGCAAATCTGTGCATATGACATACTTCAACTTGGCAAAGGCCTTTGGCACAATCCCACACTTAGGCATTACCGATAAACTTAGCAAACTGAATGTAAACCACTTTGTTGTAAGATGGGTTGCCAACTGGCTCACAAATCATTCACATACTATCAAATTAGGTGACTCCACATCACCCAGCAGACCTCTTACCAGTGGGCTGCCACAGTGGTCAGTGCTGGGTCTCCTACTGTTTGGTATATACTTCTCAGAAGTTCAGGCCAAAACTAAGGGGCTGTGGCTGACCAAGTCTGGGGATGACTGCAAACTGGGTGTAATTATTGAATCCCCAAATTATCTCAGTATACTTCAGGACGGTCTTATGCAGACCAATGACTGGTGTCTTAGTCACGGTCTCAAATTGAATGCAAAGAAATGCAACATCATTCCCTTCAGTTAAAAGCAATGTCCCTTCACACTATCAAACTAACAACAATACGCTATGTACATACAAAGTGGTAAGAGATATGGGATCACAAGTAGACTGCAACATTAACTTTGACCACCATGTGTCTACTGTAGTAAGGAAGGCTTTCTCCTTAACACACTTGATTAGCAAAGGCATCACCTCTAGAGCAAAGGAGGTTATAACCCCTCTATACTCATCACTAATCAGGCCCATAACTCTTGGCATGTACAGAACAAAGCATCTGCAGCAACTGGAGAGACCTCAGAGGTCTCCAACTAAGAAGATCAACTGACTCCAGCATGTCTCTTACACAAACCAACTAAAGTCCTTGTCATTATACTCAGTATTGTATAGACTTCTTATTGGAGACTTATGCCCGGTTTCCAGAGCAATCTCTGACCCAAACCTAATGAATTTGCTGCACACTCGTAAATCAGACAGGACTAGAGTTACCCATTCCAGGGACCTAAATATGGTCTGTGACTTGAATGGGATGTGCTGGAGGGACATATTTGTCTCCCAGCAACTGCCACATCTTTGGAAAAGGCTGCCAATTCATGTGAAGCAGAGCACCTCTATGACACTGTTTAAAAGCAACCTGGATGAGTGGATTGGTTATCGTAAATTCTTACTGGGGATAGCACTCACAACCTTCCTGGATATGGGCAGTTATTACTAAATACAATCCTAGGTATTGGCTAGAGTATCCCTGGTATTACATTGGGATGAAACAGCTAGGCATGAATCGACCACTGGGTTGATAGCCTAGTAACCTGAAGTAAAAACAGTCACAAAAACTGTAAATCCACAGAAAGAAGTCCGGAATCCACACAAAGTAGAATTTAGTGCTTTCATCTCTTTATTAGAAACTTCATCAGAATAATCAGTACAAGCAACCCCACCCTTAAATACATATCCCACAGCATTAATAATGACATCATTTTCTATGGAAAATACATGCAGAATAAAATCCATGTTAAAATGGTACCATTCCTTTCAACAATTCTGATTCATTTAAAACATGGTAACAATGTTTTATACTTGAATGTGTGTGCATACAAATACAGATATATTCACCCATATATTTACATATAAGACTCTGCTTTTAACCTTAAAATCGAACTGATGGACATAGCACTATTCAAACCAGGATACTCAGAGGCATTGGCTCTCATTTCCCATCTCAGTTCCAAGAAATCATTTAGGGGGCCCTCCCCTCTCCCCCATTATGACTTGATCTATAATAATAAATCTGAAAAAATGTCCATCATGTGTAGCAATGTGTTCAGCTAAAGTATTTTTCATGTCTCTCTTCTTGATATCATAGTTATGTTGGTATATACATGTCCTAACTGCACTGATAGTTTTTCCTATGTAATAAGAACACAGGGCGCACACTGCTAAACATACCACACCTTTACTACTGCATGTATACTTTTTTCTGAGGAGGTATTTCCCACTTTAAAATCACCATTTTTGTTTTCAACAATGTTGCAAGTTAAATCATCACTAATCAATATTTCTGATAAGAAATGGTCCCTCTCCCTTTCCCCCACATTTTCTTGTTGTTGTTGTTATAATGATATGGGTTGTAGTTATAAAATTCTTCTCCCCTCCTCTGGTTCTTCAGTCGCTTGGACCTTTTTGAGTTCATTAATAATAGTACTGAATTTGTGGAATTCACTATAGATATAAGTAAAGAAAGTGTGAACTATCTTGATATTACCATTCAGAAAAATGTAAACAAAAAGCAATTTATGTCCAACATATTTAGAAAGCCAACATATTCCAACACTCTTCTACATTTTAATAGCTGCCACCCCATACATCAGAAGAAATCCTTAGTTAAAGGACAGGGGGTATGGATAGCTAGAATGGTGTCCGAAGAAAACTATTTTTTACGACAGTTGGATGTATTAAAATGTATGCTTGTTAAAAGACAATACCCAATAACATTTGTGGATAACATTTTGACAGAAGTTAGGGTGAAGAGAGAAAATGGACATTTCACCCCTTTACTAGGCAAGAATCATGGGTTGGTAGAAATAGAGAGAGAACAGGAAAATAGCAACAGTTTTGGAAAATCAGCTATTTTCAAATTCAACAACCAGTTTTATGATATCAAAAATATATTAACACATAACTGGAATATATTTGGGGCTAACAAAGACTACTTGGAATTAGTGGGAACAATGCCCAAAATAATATATAAGAAAGACACCAGTCTTAAGAACATCATTGAAACCCACAACAGTGTGAGAAATAATGGGGGGGGGGGGGATGATGAAATGTGGGTTTTGCCTACAAAGTACGAATATTCAGGAAGGTAGAGAAGTATGGATACCCAATTACGGGAAATACCTCCTCAGAAAAAAAGTATACACGCAGTAGTAAAGGTGTGGTATATTTAGCAGTGTGCTCCCTGTGTTCTTGTTATTACATAGGTAAAACTATTAATGCACATAGGGCACGTATATACCAACATAACTATGATATCAAGAAGAGAGACATGAAAAATGCTTTAGCTGCACACATTGCTACACATGATGGACATTTTTTCAGATTTACTATTATAGATCAAGTCATAATGGGGGAGAGGGGAGGGCCCCTAAATGATTTCTTGGAACTGAAGTAACTGAGATGGTAAATGAGAGCCAATGCCTCTGAGTATCCTGGTTTGAATAGTGCTATGTCCATCAGTTCGATTTTAAGGTTAAAAGCAGAGTTTTATATGTAAATATATGTTTAAATATATAAGTGTATTTGTATATACACACACATTCAAGTATAAACCATTGTTATCATGTTTTAAATGAATAAGAATTGTTGAAAGGAATGGTACCATTTTAACATGGATTTTATTCTGCATGCATTTTCCAGAGGAAATTATGTCATTATTAATGCCGTGGGAGATGTATTTAAGGGTGGGTTTGCTTGTACTGATTATTCTGATGAAGTTTCTAATAAAGAGACGAAAGCAGTAAATTCTACTTTGTACAGCCTAGTAACCTCCTAAGATCCTATGATCTAAAAAATATACAGTACTAATGCATTCTAAATTTATGTGTAATATTTCAATTGAAATTATTTTAGTGCAATTTGATTCAAAAAATGTTGGAACTGCAATATATGTATGTGTGTGTATACATTCTGAATAAGTTCCGATACATTAAACAAGAACGAAAGCTTAAGCAACCACTGTGGTTTTGTTTGGTCCATTTTTTAAATTTTTTATTAGTTTATAGAAGTTTCTATTGCATTTAAGTAATATCTTCTACAGTTCTCTCGGTTATTTGTGTGTGTGTGTGTGTGTGTGTGTGTGTGTGTGTGTGTGTGTGTGTGTGTGTGTGTGTCTATATATATATATATATATATATATATATATATATATATATATATATATATATATATATATATATATATATATATATATATATATATATATAGACAGAGAGAGAGAGAGGGGGCAGAGAGAGAAGTATGTTCACACTGGATTTCAGTTTGTTAATCTTATAAATAATATAGCTGTAAAACTTAAAACAGCTGATTACTTGTGTTACTACATTTGTTAATTATGTTATTTGCCCATCAGAAAGTTTATGTATGAATGACAACAAGTATGCTTAAAAAGGATGCAAGAACATTCTAGGGATATTATTAACATCCATGCTGACAAAAATGTACAACGTTACAATTTACTTAGAATCATTCAGGAGATTTTGGTAATTTTTGACTTATGGTGGTTAGAGTATGTTAAACATCAAAGAGTGTTAACAGAGTTTATAAATTGGGTCAACGTGAAGTGTTTGGTTTTGAATTCAGTCAGATCATATAGGTTTAATGAAATACAGGACATCAAACCATTTCTTGAATACTTTAATGGAAATGGTATTTTATTGTTCAGATTTAATAGCTATACTCTGTAAATTATTTGTGTTGCTGTTTGCGGTGTTTTCATTGTAAGCAACATGGATTTGATGCTGTTGTCTTAAACTTTTGATTTTTTTCACTTTGCTAATTATCTAATAGCAAATTGTATACACATTATATAATATTTTTAAAATGTTCCAAATGTTTGTCTTTTCGGCTTTTCCCGGTTAGGGTCACCACAGCGGAACTCCGGTTCGCTAATGATTGGCAGTAGATTTTTTACAGGTGCCGAGGTGCCAGCTTGATGCCCAACCTTCAACGAAGGCATGCCCATTCTACGCATGTCTTTCGGAGGCCACTCGACCATGGGGAGGACAAGCAGACTCCACACAGAAGGCGCTCCAGCCAAGAATCAAACAGGAGAACCTCTTGCTGTGAGGCAACAACGCTACCGCTGTAAAACCAAGAAATAAAATCACTCCAACGGCAGCCCAGTGGTATGAAAATAGCAGCACTCTATAAACCATAAAACACCACTGTTGTGAAGGAAATGAAAAAAATGTTTTAATGCAAAATAAAATAAAACACGGTAAGTAAGAGCTTTCACAACTATCGTCGCTTCATCAGACCATTAAAACGCACATTTCCAATTCACATTTAAATACATGAGCCATTAAAATTCAATCATATCATAAAACAATCAATAACCTTCTAAACTTGTAAACCAAACGAAAAGGCAGAAGAAGCACGAAGTGAACACAACCCTGCGCAGGGTTGTGTTCACTTCGTGCTTCTTCTGCCTTTTCGTTTGGTTTACTTGTTTTTTTGGTGTGGCTACTTTTTTTGCGAACCTTCTAAACTTATAAACTTATTACAAATAAAAACAGTTAAACATATGACTTGAACAACAGAGTGTATCCTATATAACAACTGACCTATCAAAACAATAAAGATAAACCCTAAACCTATCAAAGCTCTCAAAACCATAAACTATGCCTACCATAGTGGGTGTCACAGATATCCCAGTTACTATTCATTATTCCGAAACACTACAACCAAATTAAAAAACTACTTGCTATCACCTTTTAGAACTAAGAAGTAACAACCTATCAATAATCACATTCTTGGAGTACCCACCAATCAAGCACCATTCTCAGTTATCCAATCTGGATTAAAGGAGAATAATAGGGACGAATCAATGTGCACATAATTGCCTACCTATCAAAACCCTAGAACACAAGCATAAACCAATCAACAAAAAAACTACATAGTGGGGCCACCGCTATGGGTTCCAGTAAAACAATTAGACACATCAGTATTAGAAACCAGACCCATAAAACTGTTAGCTTGTATAAAACGTGAATAATGAATAACATCCTCAAATGAATGAAAATCTTCGCTAGTATCACTCAACCACTAGGTATATGTGAAATCAGTAATGTTAATATATACAAACCGACACTTGGGATAGTAAGCTTAGCTTATAAGTGGACATCATCTCTTAAAATCTAATAATACAATATTGCTCTTAGCAACATACTAAATCCCATATCTGGGCTGACAATAACATCAGCCTATCAGGATTAACATGTTCCCTGCACCACCAAAAGGAATAAGCACCTGGGACAGCAAATCTAAAACAGGGAAGGAGCATTTGGAGACATGTCTTAACTCATAAACACCAATCAACCTGCTCTCAACTATCAGCCAATCAAATGTTTTAAACACAAAATTGACCCAATCAGGGTCACTTCACTGGTCCAAGACAACATACAAATATAATGAATAGGACAAATAAAAAAATGAAATAATGCAACATACCATACTACCAAAAATAAACAGCAATAGGTGATAAACCTTGGGACAACCTAGTTAACAGTGCAAAGAGAAAACAGTTTAATCTAGAGGCACAAATGAATTAACATCATCAGCAATCAAACCCCAACACTAAGACCACCATACCATCAACACAAATAATCAAATAATCCATTATCCAAATGACGTATTGACCAAATGAAGATTACTACATACAAGAACAAATAGACAATGTCTAAAAACAGTGAAATTGAAATATACAAGCCCACACCTCCAAGGATAAACATACCAAGTAAATAAACACCAACACTACAAATATGAAGTTTAACTACTTCTGATATACACTCTATCCCCTATCTAGGCTGACGATAACATCAACCTATCAGGTTCACTATATTCACTATTCCACCTACAGGAGTTGGCAATAGAAGCAACAAATCTAAAGTAAAAGAAAAAAAAAGAAAAAATAGGAGGTGTGTCTCACCCCTTGAGCACCAATTAACCCACTGTGGACTGTTGGTCTATCAAATTTTCCAAAAACAAAAATAGCCCAATCACTCACTACGCTTATTCCTACGGCTGTTCCAATGACTCGCTGAATTAAAAAAAAAATAGAGTTGGAGGATAAATTGGTTCATAGATAAGTACTAGGCTAGTTACCCTTGGGAAAGCATAGCCAGTTTCCCTTTTGGTGCTTGAATTAACTTATCCCGGATGGTTTTAGATTGACCTTACCCATCCTGTGACTGATAATGATATAGTACCCCAATGAGAATAAGTAGGCTCATACCATAGATAGTCTGAATGGACCTATGCATGGGATAAAGCATTTAGAAGTTGTTGTTGAATATGGCCAGGGATGAGCTTTGCTTTTATGGATGGGGATTTAGCTCCAGAGCAGTGGTATGTTCTGCAAGATACACCTGACCCTCCAAATTGTTATACTAATGTTGCAGAAAAGGTTCAGATCCTGGATCAAGTATTTCTATGCAATTTAATTTGTTGGCATGCAGTAGGTCCATCAGTACTTGGTCAAGGATGCCCTGTATGCCAGACACAGGTCACCTCTTAGCAGTCTGTAGGATACCAAGTATAGTTACAGGGCTTTGAGTCTGTTCATGTAGGACATGTTGTTTAGGCCTTGTGTCCTTTTAGTAAGGTATCTCTGGATGCTCCAGTTGTTGCATGCGTCTGGACAAATATATGCAAAAAATGATTGGCCTAATAAGGGCTGAGTAAAGGGGGACAATTGCATCTCTAGATTCCTTTATTTATCACCTGCACAATATAGAAGGACTTTCTTATGACAGTGGACACATGTTGGTTGAAAGTTTGGTCACTGTCCAAATAGGTTATCTAATCCCAAACAGCTGAGTAAAGTTTTATGGGTGTATTGTCCATGTGGTAGTTCCTCATGGTAGATGACTTCCCAAAGGATGGGATAATGTATATTTTGGCCTCATTTAGTTTCAATCCATGATTCCGACACCAGTTATTTGTTTGGGACAAACCTTCCCACAGGATGGCTAAGTCAATTGGAGTTTGAATGACTGCTGCTAGCTTGCAGTCATCTTGCAAACTTAGTCAGTCACAGCCCTTTGGTATTAGCTTTTACTTAAGAGAAGTAAATACCAACCAGGAGAGGTTCCAGCACAGCACCCTGGGGACTCCACAAGTGACTGGTCTCTTTGTGAAGGTAGCTTCCTCTGTTTTGATCTCCTGCATCCTATCTGTGAGTCAGTTGGTAACCCAGTGGGAGATGTAGGGGGTTATTCCAAGTTTATTTAGCTTTTCTACTATGTCAGAGCAGAGGACTGTGTCAAAGGCTTTTCCAGGTTGAGGTATGCTGTGTGTACCATCTTATCTTCATCCACTGCTTTGGTGACCTTTTCAAAAAGGTCCATCAGGTTGAGTAAGCATGACCTGCACTTGATGAATCCAAACTGAGACTGGCCTAGTGTTTGGAGGCTCCCTGTGTCCTTACTGACTACTCCCACGATAAGTCTTTTCATGGTTTTGCATATGAAGCTGGTCAGACTTGTGGGTCTGTAATTCCCTGGGTCTGCAGAAGGTCCTCCCTTATGCAGGAGAATGACTATAGCTGTTCTCCATTCACTTGGTACAAAAGATGCATAGAGTGAGGTTGAGCAGTATTGTGGGGGGGGGGGGTGGCTGAATTATGCTTCATGCTATTTAAGATGCTTTCAGGGATATTGTCAGGACCCATTGATGCAGTGTGTTTAGCTTTTGATAACACTTCTAGGACTTGATCTTGTATGATAGCTGGTGGTCAGTTGGTTTCAGGTATATCTTGTGGGACAGATGGAGGGAAGAGAGGGGTAAAGTTAGAGCTAAATTTATCAGCCAGTAGGTTTGCTATATCTTCAAGCTCAGAATAGCTAACATTGTTAGCAATCAGCTCAGTGCATTGCTGCATTGTGCTTCTGAGATGGCAAACACAACTAAAAAAGGCTTAGTGATTGTGTGATTGTCTTTGGCTTTGATGGCTATTTTTGCCTCAGAGTTGGCTTTGGTTGATTTTATTATGCTCCTGTGTTGTTTATTTATTTCATTGATGAGAGCTCAATCTTTCTGGAAATTGCTCGTCTTACTTTTGGTCAAAAGTCTCTTTGTTTTATTGTAAAGCTTGTTACTATTATGTTTACTCCATGGTGGTTTGTTTCCAGGGTTTGCCATATACTTATTTCTACAGGGTACAGTTGTATGTATGCAGCTGTTTACATGCTGTTATAGTTTGGGGGTATAGATTTCCACATATTCAGTGGAGTTAACTGGGTGATGAGGATTTGAATTATGCCACTGTATCACTTAGGAGCAGGTAGTCTGTCTTAGTCTTAGAGAAATTTTTAAAGGTACATTTGGCAGAAAGGATCTCTGGATTCAATTTTATTTTCACAGCGACGGCTTTGTGGTCAGACTTAACAAGTGATGAAGATACGCAAGGGATGGTGCAAGATACCTACATATTAGAAAGGACAAGATCCAAGATGTTGTTCCCTCTAATGGGTACTTTTGCTAATTACTCCAAGGCATTTGTATTAACAAAGTCCAGGAATTTGTACAGTAGTGGACGTGTAGGTTTCCTACTTATAGCTGGATAATTTAGATTACCTAGGAAATGGTATTGGTTTAATACTGAGAGATATTAGTATTGTAGACAGGTGTTGTGAATTTCCTGGGTCATAGAGAAAGTTCTATTGCTAATATATGGTGTGCGTCCTTTCTGATGATTACTCGGACAAGAAGAACCTCTACTGCATCATGCTGCTTTACCAGCCTTGATGTGTGTGTCTTTCGGATGAAGACTGAGATACTGCCACTCCCTTCCCCCCTTGCATAGTAGCTGGTCTAAACGTGTGGACAGTGTTATAGCCCTACACGACTGCAGTGCTCTACACTGTTTTAAACCATGTCTTAGTCACTACACAGATGTCTTCATCCTCCAGGATGAGGTAGGTTTGTAGGGAATGATGTTTCTTGTTTAGACTCCTAGCATTTTTCAATAACACCTTCATATTTTCCTTTGCTTGCTTTGCTATGCTGGTAGGTTTATCAGTTTGGCAAAGCACTATGGAGATGGCAGTGTTTCTGCCAATAATCAGAACCCTAGAGGAAACAGATGCAGATCATCCCTGGTGAAGCAGTATGGTCTGTCGATCATATCGTCCCAGGCTGAGAAATATTGGACCCCCTTTGAATAACACCAAAAACTAAGCCAATTGCTGAAGTGAAGTATTTTTCACTTATCATTCTTAGAGAAGGTATAATGCTTCTCAATGCCTGCCCAGGACACATAGTCTGAGACCTCCATCATGTCTCTCTTCATATAGTCCAACGAGGTACATCTCAAGTCAATGACACCCACATGTACTATAACAGAGTCATACCGATACTTGTTGTTCAAGGACTTGCGTGCTTGCATGCATATAGTCCAACGAGGTACATCTCAAGTCAATGACACCCACATGTACTATAACAGAGTCATACCGATACTTGTTGTTCAAGGACTTGCGCGCTTGCATGATCAGACAGATCCTGGCACCGAACAAGCAATTAACTATCATTATTTCCTTGCTCACCCTTGTAGGAGATACATCTGTATGTCTTACAGTGGAGTCACCTATAACTACTATGTTTGATTGGGTCAATGCATGCCTTACAGGCTCAACATTCATGACTTTGAGACTCCTTGTACTTTATGAGGAGGTAGGCTTAACTTGCTGAGTGTGCTTTGTGCCTGTGTTATGTTTTGGTGGTATCTGAGGTTTAGCCAAGTTAATCTTTAGAATCTCACCATATGTGGATTGTGGTGTAATGCTGAAGATTTTGGGTCTATGACCGCCCATTGAATGGAAAAATCATTGAACGGCATATGTTGTCGAACATGCTGTTCATCGAGCCATTCGAGTAAGATCACATTATGGTAGGGATAAGGAAATGTGCCCTTTCCCCTCTGTAGTGCAATCTCAGTGTCGGTATATATAATTAGCAGGGGGTGACGGGGTGCAACCACCCACATGAGGAGGTTTCGGTGAACGGCATTTACAATGTAATGCTATTTGGTGATTTTTCCATTCAATGGTTAAACACAGACCAGGCAATTTTGGTGCCTGAGTTTACTGTTTGTGAGATTTTTGCCTTCAAGGATATTATATATGTACATCTCTCACACACAGTGTTATGCTGTTTGAGTAATAGATGGTCATCAGACAGCATGAGATAATTCTTACAGTCTCAAGATACATAATAAGGCCTTTCTGTCACCTGAGCGTAACAGAGCAAAGAAGACTGGGAAGCAAGGTCAGGTGGGTATTCCAGAAACCCAGATAAGACTGGTACAGCAGGGGTCAGAGCTGGAAAGGGAGGCTAGTGCTTGACAACTGAAGGGAGTATGCAACCCAAATGACTGCAGTCAAGTAATGAAACAGGCAAAGGAGGAGCTGGGGGGTGGTAAATTGAACTGTGAATTCTGCCGGTGATTAAGAATGCAACAGGAAAGGTGGATCTGTAGAGGGCAGCAGGATCCTCAAAAATGAGCTTCGCTTGAGACAAACCGATGGTGAGGCAGAAAGTTCAAAGCCCAAGGTAAACAAAGTTGGCCACTGTGGCAGCAGGTAATGCTGGTGCTAGAAGCTAATGAATGATTCTGTGTTTTCTTTGCATGGTCACCTGTAACCTGGCATATGACCATGAAGAGACAGTGATGAAAGAGGAATATACCAGAGGTTTCCATTTGTCAATGTAGCTTTGGACTAGCTCATTAGAAGAGGACATCTTGGAAATGCTTGTGTAGAAGACACGAGAGAAGATGAAATGGACACGCCTACATAAACTCAAAGGTTTGGACAGGTACATGATTACTGGATTGTTGGAGTACCATAAATAATTATTGCAATGACCTCATTACTGTTACTGTTATGTTAGTAAATGTAAGATTCTGGAAGTACTTTTTTGTAATCTGTACAGTTTTCTTCTCATTTAAAGGAGAGCTAATTATTAAAAAAAAAAAAATAACATTTCACCTGCAGGGAGATTTAGAAAAGACCAGTTATGACATAATGAGGAGGACATTAAAAGTAATTGACTACCTGAAGGAATCATAAGTGCAAGTCTTACGAAGGAATGAGGTCGATGGAAGAGATATAATTGTTTGTGCCCTGGAATATACAAAGGTATAAATCTGCATCTGTGTATAATATGGGTAACAAAGTTTTATATGTGGAGCCTTTCTCCCTGGGCCTCTGCTGAAAACAGGTTATGCAACCCATTTAGACAATCCTGGTAAACAAATGTCAAACAAATAAATATCAGCTCAGCTGTGTGTACCTTGATGGAGTTCACTGATGAAGAAAAAGCCTGGAGCAGCAAGAACATGTGAAAGGAAGAAACAATCAGGCTGCTATAGGATATGAAGACTTTTCTTTTCAGAATATGAGGTTGTCATATTCCTTATCACAATTATGGAATTTCTGTATGACGTTCTAATCATGGTTCATAGTGGATTAATTGCCCTGAAGGATCTTTTTAATCCTAGGCAAAAACTCTAGATTAGAATCATAGTCTGTACCATGTGTCTGTGAGGCAAAACCCTTAAACATTATGCCAAACCCTTTCTCCCTAACCCTTATGGTTCATGGGTAAATACTAATTTGCAGGTTATTACAAGCCTAGCCAGTAATCAGAGATCAGAATCAAACCCTGTACCTTGCATCTGGAAGGTAAAGACATTAACCATCATGCCAACCCCACCCCAACTGGGAATCCATGATATGTGATACAGTGTTGGGATCCAGTATAATCATGACCTAGTAGTCTTTTCCCAGCTGTAAGACAAACTTATAGTATGTTTCTTTTAAGTCAGAGGATTGTTTAGAGCAAAGGGTTAAGCAGGGGAAATGCCCAAGTCTGAGGAAATAATAGTGAGGAGGGGCATACTTAGACAACAGTAAAGACGAGGGTCATAACAACAGTGATGCCATGGGAGGGGGCAATAAAATAATGCAAAGTTGGGAGGTCATTAAGTAAGGGGATGAGTTGGGGTCAGTAGTAGGAATAGAGTCAGAGGTGTGGCACAAGGAGGGCCAAGAATGCCAGAGATAAAATGGAAGGCAGTGAGGTATATTTATAGATGGTCTTTATGGAGGTAAACAAGGGTTAAGAAAGGCACTAGGAATGGGGACTTACAGTAGACAGTCACAATGGGACTTTGAAACATGGCAGAGGAAGGTGAAAGAGGCACCTAGATGGGGGACATTGTGGAGTGTTGCAGTCCTCCAGTACAGCAAAGTTAAATATGGAGATGCAGATATGGATATGAGTTCTGATAAAGGCTGGAAAGGAGAATATTTAGGAAGTACATAGTAAGAGCACAGTTCAGATTAGGAGGAGGGAGTGGTGTGAATGATATGTTAATCTGAAGGCCCATTTGCCTGAGTTGGTGGTAACTCAGGTGTATGTAAGAGATCCCATGGCACTTACTGAAAGAGTAAGAAAAGTTACCCAGTGCCTGGGCCAAATTTCCCCTAATCAATATGAAAACCACTTGGGTCTTCCCTGGAAAAGAGGCCCTTGACCTAGTGGGATTGAACTGGTTAAGAAAGTGTAAATAAAATAAAATAAAATAACTAGATGTTATTAGTCTGGGATGAAAGGAGAAGAGACGCAAAAGACTGGATGATAAAAGATAATGGTGGCCAAGTGAATGTTTGTGATAAGGCAGGGCTGGTGAGGCTTGTGGAGACAGGCAGTACTGTTGGTGCAGGCTGAAAATGAGTATGGTTGTACCCTGCAGGTCAACGGGCAGAAGTGGTATATATATATATATATATATATATATATATATATATATATATATATATATATATACTCGGTTTACTATTAAAATGTTGAAAGTGGGTTTGACTAACATAGAAATGACAAACGGCAGTTGGATGATTTCCTTGTTGGCGAACGTTATGAGAGCGAGAATAAATATCAGGGAATGCAACTGTGTATTTGATGATATGTCCTCAATGTTATGCGTAGAGATCGCGGTACAGTGCAGATTGGGAAATGTATCCCCTTCCTCAATGTAGTGCAATCTCAGAGTTGGAATATTTAGTTTGCAGGGGTGAATGCCAGTGTAGGAGTTTAGGTTACATTTGCACCTACAATGACGTCACATTCGATATTTGACATAAATGTCAAATCTGTTAAATTCATTCAGCAGATTTGACATTTATGCCTAATTAATATGCAGGCATTCGGAGTTTCCGTTCGATGTTTTATATGTTTTTTTTTTAAACTTCGTTTTTTTGATAGTAAACCTGTATACTCAAGGGATCAGTCTAGTTTCAGTGGAAGCACTGTTGATTTCTGGGGAAACCATCACTTTAGGAGGTGGGGCAGTTGTTCAGTAGTGAGAAGAGGTGGGTAAGTTTTACATGCCATGTAATGTATAGAGTTTGAGCCGTTATTTTAAGAGAGAGAAGATAACGGTTAGACTGAGAAAAGAAATGGCAGAAATTGTTATGCTGAGGGACAAGATGTTAAAGGAAATCATCTTGTGGAACTGAAAGGGATCTGAATATGTGGAGGGCCTGTAGGATAACTGCAGGAAGTAGCAATTTTACAGATTGAGAATGCAAGACAGTAGTGGGCTTGAGAGAAGTGGGCACGTGAAGTGGATAATTGCAGCATGTATGATGAATGGGGGAAGGGTGATACCAGGATCTCTCTGCTCGCCCAGTGTGCATGATCCACTTTGTTTAATGGATAGTTTAGGCAGCTGGGGAAGCAGGTGAGGTGAAAGTGAAACAGTAAATGATTATAATGCGGTGGTAAAGCCAGAATTACATAGGATGTAAGAGAAAAGGGAGCACCATGATAAATGTGAATGAACAGAAATGAACATACATTCAGTAGCAATGAAAGAAGGCAAATGAGTGGGTGTAAAGAGACAAGGGGTGGTAATGAGGGGGAGGTACATCTTACACCACATGCATGTGATAACAGAGACACTAGGGGCAGCAGGTCATTGGTGATGGCAACAAAAACCAAGGAAATGGAGGTAGCTTAAGTACACATTGTGCTTAAAGGTGATGGTGATACAGGTGATGTGGGAGAACAAAGTGGGATAAGGAGAAAAATCTGGTCAGATGAGGTTAAGAATGGTTGTATTATACAGTGAAGGGAACACAAAGGAAGAGAAGGAAGCATATGTTACCTAAGCTGGAAAGGCAACAAAGGACACTGCAGGTGAAAGTTAGGATGAGGCAGGGTAGGGGGAAACAAACAAGCAAAGTTAATGAGGAACAGAGTAAGGATCTGTTCTGAATCAAGAGCAATCAGAGAGCTGGAAAAAAGGGGATACAAATGATATACACAGGAAAAGCTAAACAGCAAGTTGCTGGTGTGGACGTTTACTAACCAGCCTGATCAGACCTGGGAAAGATGTGTGGTGGTATTAAAGCATGAGGTGAATCTCATGCTGACTGGGGAAAAGGATATTGAACACATTTCAGATTTTTATCAAAAATCATATGAGGGAAGAACGGAAGGGAGGGAGGATGGTGGGAGACTGAGGAAGAAAATGAGCATCGTCTTAGATTAATGAAGCAGACAGTCAATGCTTTCAGAGAGATGTACAACAAAGGAAATGCTTGGTACAGTAGTTTACAAAGGGAGTGGCAAAACTAGGCCTGCTGCTAGAGAGCCTGTTGAATTTTATATACTCATCGGTAGAGGGTAGGAGGTAGTAGAGAAGGTAAAACCTTTGTTTAATGAGTCAGAGGGGAGAGCTAACTTCCCACCAGTGCAAAGAAGGCAGCAATGGTAGTACCATCCAAAGGTAGGTATGAGAGGACCCAGGAAATTATTAATCAATATCCCTAACTAATACAGATGTAAGCACTGTTGCTAAGGTGCTGGCAAAAATATAGGAAGGGGCTGGGGTAAGTTTTTTGAAATTTTTAGAAGGGAGATGATTGGTTTACAGATTTTTCATCTATCAGCCACTGTATTTTTATTATGAGGCATTTGGATTGTGTGTAAAGATGGAGGAGTGGGCAAGGGCAGTTTTATTCAACGTAAAAAAAAATATGATATTAATATAATATTGATATCTAGTTTTACGCATAGTGTATTAAAAGAAGTGAATAGAGAGTAAAGGTTTTGAAGGGGAAGTAGCTGAAATGTATAGGAACTTGAAGTTGTCGATACTGGTCAGAATAGGTTCAGTCACTGGATTTCAGGGTGGAAAGGGGGAAACATCAAGGATACCTGTCTCCCTACTTAATTTTCCTGGTGATGCAGGTGCAGAAGCAGAGGGACAAAGACTGGTTACACAGTGCTTATTAGGGAAGGATGATTTCATAATTAAGAGTACTAAAGCAATGAACTGCTATTGAGCTCATCCTGTAGGCCTTTGTTCAATCCTCCTGGTCTCCATCTGGCAAGTGTATAACTTTGGACAAGTTAGTTAACTAGACAGTGCTGTGTGTTCTCTCCTAAAAAGAGACACTTGTGCCTAATGGGGTTATCTTAATTAACAAATAAATAAAAATATAAGGAATTTCTTCAACCTTTTTGTAGATAACCATACATGTTTAATTGAGAATCTGGAACACACATTTGCAGCTGTGTTGGAGGTAACAGGATTGCACTACTATGCAACAAAGTAAAAGACTGTGCCATTTGGAGAGGGTGGGAATAGGGCCTGGATCTTACCAGTGGGTTAACAAGGGGCAAATATGATGGAAACATGTATTCAGGACTGTAGGAGACAGAAGATAATAACAGATAGCATATGGTGGTTGTCATCAGAGAGATGGGCAAATGGTCACAGACAGTAAGCTTATTATTGAGTAGGAGTATAATGAGTCAGTGGATGGTTCAGGCAAAGTTTCTATAATAGGTGATGCATTTATATATCACTCATAGTTTAGGATGTGTGACAAGTTTATGGAGAGAGGAACTGGACCCAGAAATATAAGGAAAGACTTAGTGTGAGTAGCAAGCAGAAGGGTGGTACTAGTCAGACTAAAGAAAATACGAAATGGGATTGAATCCATTCCAAAGGATTTGGGGAGGGTGTGGAGAAGGATATTTGAATTGTGTGTTGTAGAAACAGGAGAGAGATAAAGAGGCAAAGTGGTGTTATGCAACAGACCTAGAGAGGGGAAAGTGCGGAAGTTATAGAAGTCAGCAAGTTATAGGAAGGACTGGGTGGAGTAACTTTCAGAAAACAGGAGAGTGGGGACAACAGGACAAGGTTAAATGTAGGGGATGGATAAGAAGTGAATGAAGATGATTAAGGATTTTAATTGAGAAAGGAAATGGGAAGAGTCAACCAATTACATTTCAGAAACTGTGTGACATATACATACATGTGTGATGTCTACAGACTAACCTGAAATTTGATGGGGGGGCAAGAAAGTAGTTACAATGCTATCTGGAGGCAGGGAGAGGAGTAAAATAGTAGGGGTTGTGAGAGTGGATAAGGTAGTTCATTCATATAGGTGAAAGAAGGTTTAGAAGGGTAAGAGAGGGTGGCTTTATAAAATCAAGGGAAGGATCAGGGAGAAGGCAGCTATGAATAGGATATGAAATAGTTGGTGGTGATGATAATGATGAAAGATGGGTAGAAAATGGATTATGGGAAAAAGAATGGAGGGCATTTGGGGATGAAGGCAGTCAGGTTGGTTTATGATACACAAATAAGGCTATTGTTCCGGTGGTAGAAGGCACCTGCCCATACCTCTCAATGTATTAGCGCAAGAAATCTGGGCAAAGCCTGACAGAATGGGGGGACAAAGGCCAAAAAATAGGGACAGATTGTAAATGAGGCAAAAATCTGGACATTCTGCGAAAATCTAGACAGTTGAGAGGTATGCACCTGTCAGGTTAGGGAGAGTGGAGTAAATGAATGATGTGGGTTGTTGCAGTATGGAGAGCCTGTGATCTGGGGCGAGGCAGATACAAACACATGTAGTGGGAATACAGAGGGCAAAGCGGGTATGGAAAAAATGGACTGGGTCACTGCTAGTGAAATATATGAGGAGGAGATGGAAAGTTTGTGATGGTCTTACATGAAAGTCATTAGGAAAATTAGGACAGAAAGAACTAAGTAAGAAGAACTAGGATTGAGATATGTGATGGAATTTATAGATTCATAGATTGTTAGTAGGCTAATGTCCCACAGGGCTTTCTAAACCTAACCAAGTTTTCCCAAAAGAATAATGATGTCCTGTATCTAAATAGGACACTGAGGGCCAGACACTTATAAGCTACGTCTATCCATAAGAGACATGGGTGCCAGGCCCAGTATACATTTTCTATTCCTCATCCACTGGTCTAGGTTGTGCTTAAAGTGGGCAATAGATGAGCTCAGCATCACATGGATGGGAAGCCTGTTCCATAGGAGGGGCAGTCTCTGGGACACATATCTGTCTCTCCAGCATGTTCTGTTTAAGTCGCAGACAAAATCCAGGTCTCTAGACCTTCTATTTCTGGTACTGCTTGACTTACAAATTTGTAGGTGATTCATAAGTGTGAGGTTTGTGGATGCCTTACAAGGCAGGCATAGATCACCCCTCAGTAATCTATAGGAGACTGTGTAAGGCAGGTTTGTTATGCCTATGCCGTGTATTCTTTTTGTAAGGAACCTCTGAGGTTGCTCTAGTTGTTGCATATGCCTGGTCAGGTACATACTGAATGGAGCATTGTACTTTATGACTGGTCTGATAAGGGCAGAATACAGTGGAATAATGACATCTCTGAACCTAGGTGTAATGCCCTTACTTATAAGGTGTGCAACATAAAAGCATTTCCACTCCACTTTGGCCACATGGTGGTCAAAGGTAAAGCTACTGTCTATGTGCATACCCAGATCACTGACCACTGGGTCAACTCTTACAGCAGTATTATCAACATAGTAATTAGCTGGGATGGTTGACTTCCCAAAGAGTACAATTATGCATTTCTTAGCACTGAGGTTATGACCATGGCTTTAGCACCAATTGTTAGTCAGACATAGGTCTTCTTGAAGAATGCTAGTGTCTGCAGGGGAGTTGATGATAATCCCCAGTTTGCAATCATCTGCAAACTTAGTCAGCCATAAACCTATAGCATTTGTTTCTATTTCAGAGAAATATATGCCAAAAAGGAGTGGGCCCAGTACCAATCCCTGGTGGACCCTGCTAGTGACTGGTGGAGATGGCCTTACCTATTTTGACTTCCTGGGTCCTATCAGTGAGCCAGCTGGTTATCCGATGGGTGACAAAAGTGTTTATACCTAAAAACATTAGGCCAGGTTGAGGTAAACTGTGTGCACAGTCTTGCCCTCATCCATTGGTTTGGTGACCCTTTCAAAGAAGTCCATCAGATTTAGTAGGTATGACCTTCCTTTAACAAAGCCAGACTGAGACTGGTCCAGCATTTTCTGGCTACCTATGTCCTCATTTATCATATCCATGATGACTCTGATAGCCTTACATATGAGGCTGGTCGGACTCATGGGCCTGTAGTTACTCAGATCACGGGCTGGACCACCTTTATGCAGGGGAATGACTGTAGCCATCCTTCATTCCTTGGACACAAAACCTGACTGAAGGCTCCAGTTGAAAAGTGATTCAAGTGGATGAGTGAGGTCATGTTTCATGATATTTAGTAAACAGCCCAGGATGTTATCGGGGCTTATTGATGTAGTGTTTTTGGCCTTGAAAAGTGCACTGATGACATGTTTCCTAGTAATGGTTGGGGGGATTCCGGTATGCAGTATTTCCTTTAGACTATCGGGGGGGGGGGGATTTGAGCTGTACCGGTAAGCAAAAAGGTTACAATGGCCTCCGGTTCAGTGTAGGTGATGCCATTTATAATAAGTTCTGGGGTTCCTATCACTTAGTCGAACTTGTACAATTTCGAACCTTATATGGTCGAAACCATAAGTTTGCACTTGTACAAGTTTGAGCATTTCAACAGAAATCTCCATAAGGGGAGGTTTCTGTTCTGTTGAATGAGGTGCGATCTTTGAGTTGGTATTAAGTAGCGGGGGGGGGTGTGGGGGGTGGAGGGAGGCTTGCCCCCTGCTTACAACAGTTTATTTCGTTTTTCTTTTCTTTTTTTTTTTTTTTATTCTTAGTCGAAATTTTGTAACTTCAAATGGAATGGTTCAAACATTTCGTGTTCGAAGTTATAAAACTTCGACTATGTGATATAGACCCCATGACCTGCACATTGTTGCATATTTCCCCTGAGGTTACGGACATAGCTGTAGAAAGATTTATTGTTGTCCTTTACCCGAGAAGCTATTTTTTCTTCAAGTTCAGACTTTGAAGCATTAATTAACTCTCTTAGCTGCCTGTTTAGATTGATCAGGGCTTTTAGTGTGTAGGGCTTTGTTCCTCCTATGCTTGGTCAAATTTTTTTTCTTTTGTTGTATAAATGATTGATATTGTGATTCCACCAGGGTGGCTTGTCTTTTGAGTTTGTCTTATTCTTAATACAATTGGGCATGTCTTGCTCTATACAACTGTCAGTATGGCTGTATAAAGATTTTGTAAATAGCTCAGTATATGCTATGGTGTTTACTGGGTTTTGGGGTGCTTGGAATTTATGTAAGACAAAACCCAAGAACCACCTCGATGCCAAGCAGAAACAGGACCCGGAACTTACAAAACAAAACCAAGGTGCTGATAAACGCAGTCTTTATTAGACTAAAAACAGTCACTGGAAATGATAAAAAGTTGGTAAAACACAAATAAAACGGTGTTAGTTAAACTAAAAAAACGTGAAGGAACAAAATGAAATCCTCTGGAAAACAAATAAAAAAAGTCATTAGTGAGTACTACATCTGTAAAATTAAAAATAGTAAAGTTATTTTTCCTACACACTACTTGTTTAATATAAGAGTCCTGTTGGTGCACATTAAGGGACAAATGGTCTATTAATTCTGTTTGTGGGAATTGTTCCAGCCCTGCTGCTGGTGCCTCAGCCCCTCCCCCCCCCTCCCGGGGGGATGCTGAAAATCCTGCAACGAATGTTTCTTGCCCTTCTCAGTGAGCCTTTCACTTCTTCTTAGTGGATCAGCTCTCAATCTGGGATAGTCATCATGTTGGTTAACTTCATTTAGTTTATCAGAGGTTTGGTTGTTGTTCCATCTTCCCCTTGTGGGGGTTGGGTAGGCTGTCCCTTCCCTGTATTCTATAAGATCCATTTCTAACTTTCCAATTTTACGGTTCAATATTTTATTACAATATTGATCCACTTCGCTAAAAACATTATCATAATTTTTCTTCACACTAGCAAAATTATTGTCATTAATTAACTTATCATTCAAATCGTTCAAATCATTTAACAAAACATCCGCCTTAGCTTCATACTCAGCTATCATCAAATTCAACATCGCTAAACCTGCTCTATCGAAGATATCACACAATTTGTCATAAAACAAAGTCCCCGGTTGAGCGTTGTTAGGGAACTTGTAACAACGAAGACCTTTAGGGACACGTTTAACATGTACGCATTCCTTGAGATAATCTATCTCAAGTTGATTGCTCTTAAATGCGTACAACTTGTCCCTTAAATCATTAAAATTGTGTTCAATATTGTCTTTAAAGTTAGTGTGCACAGTACCTTGTTTAAAATAAAATTGCTGGCCAGCCCAAACGCCAAAATTAAAATCCCTGTGGTTACTGTCCACGTTGTTCCTTTGCATCGTTCCTGTTCTTAATACGGAATTTTGACATGAACCACTCACCAGTGAAGTATTACTCACAGGTTCATCTTGAAAATTGTTGGATGTGCTCGGCGCAGGTGAAGTGACACGCTTCCTTCTTTGGTCTACAAGCTGCAATTGGTTACCAGGCAACGATGAGACTGAGTCCGAATTTCGTTCATTCAAGTTTTTAGTTAGTTGGGTCAATAAAACCATCACCTGTTTAAACTCAGCCCGTGTTACTGGAGCACCATTGGAATCATCTTTAAAAAGCTGAGGAGTCTCAGCAAAACTAGTCTGTTCCATTCCTTCTGCCATGGACAGTTAAAGCCACAAAAAATAGGTAAGACAAAAACCAAGAACCACCTCGATGCCAAGCAGAAACAGGACCCGGAACTTAAAAAAACAAAACCAAGGTGCTGATAAATGCAGTCTTTATTAGACTAAAAACAGTCACTGGAAACGACTGTTTTTAGTCTAATAAAGATATCATCGAGGTGGTTCGTGCTTGGAATTTAGCCAAAGTTTCCTTTAGTAGAGAGAATTTTAGCTTTGAAATAGCTCCTAAAGGTTTTTGGTTTTGCTGGATCCCTGGATTTAATTTTTATTTCAAACAATAATGCCTTATGGTCAGATCTGATGAGTGACAACATTAGACTGGGTGAGGAACATCACTTCCCCATGGTTGTGAGTATAAGGTCAAGGATGTTTGTACCCCTGGTAGGAGAATGGACGAACTGTTCCAGAATGTTGGTATTAACAAAGTTTAGGAATTGCTGGACTTGTGTATTAGACATGGTGTAGAATTCCCAATCTATAGAGGGGTAGTTGAGATTCCCTATGGAGATCATATTAGGTTGAATGGTGAGACATGGAGGGGGACCTATAGGTTGCATGGATATGGTACGAGACCCTGTTTATGGTGAGTTGCACATGTATGAGTTCCAGTACATCATACACTTTAATTAACCTGGATGTGAGGTTGTTTTTAATATAAGCTGAGACAACTTCAACTTTAGTTTCCTCCTGTGCAGTAATTGGTCTAAAGGTGTGAAAGGCATTACAACCTTGCATTGCCAGGGTACTGTCAGGAACTTTAAACCATGTCTCCATTGTTATACAGATGTCTACACTCTCCAGGGTGAGCAAGGCTTGCAGGGAGTGGAGTTTCTTGTTAAGACTTCTAGCATTGAGCAGTAACAGCTTCAGATATTCTTTGGTAGGTTCAGTTAAGTCAGGAGGTTTATCAGTTTGGCATTGCCTAAAAAAGGCACCATAGGGGTGAAAAAACTATTTGCCAATATACTAAAGCCTAGAGGGGAAAAGTGCAGACCATCCCTGACAAAGCAGCATGGTCTATCAACCATTTCTTCAAGGCCATCAAATATTGTACCCTCTTGGACTGACACCAGAAGTTAAGCCACTTGTTAAAAATCAATCATTTTCTGTTGGTAATGTGGTATCATCCCTGGAGAAGGTAGGCTGCTGCTCAGTTCTAATCAGCAAGCGCAATCATGTCTCACTTCATATAGTTAAGGGAGGTACATCTCAGGTCATTATCACCCTCAAAGACTATGACAGAGTCATACTGGTACCTGTGCTTTATTGACCTGACTGCCTGTATGGCTTGATGGATTCTTGCCCCAGAAAGGCATCTAACCATGAATAACGTTGTTCAAGTGTTTAACTAAAGAAAGCCAGGGAAGAAGGTGAGAGAGGGATAAGAGAACATAATATAGAGTGAGTGGGGAAAGCTAATCAGAATGGGGTGGGGACATGGTCAGAAGAAAGAACAAGTAAGACCTGAAGGGAGGAAAACTTGAAAGAATATGGAATATTATGTGATAATGGGGAGGGAAAAGTTCAGAGGAACAAATACATTTTGTTGACTGTTATGAGCCATATGAAAACTTATCATTTCTGTAATTCTGTACTGTATTTAAAAGTCTTGGGGCTAAGAAAGCCTTCTAAAGATACATACTGTCTGTAAGATAAGGTGACTTGTTAAGGTTTACTGTATGCTATCGGCTGTAAAAATGTAAGCAATATATCAACTCAGTATAGTGGGTTATGATCTGGTCTCATAATACCAAGATTCACCTTGAGAGGTGAATTTTGGCATCCTTGTCAAGAGCTCATAATAAAAGGTTGCGATTAGAGTGTCAATCATAATTCTTTGTAGTGCATGGAAGTTTATCGGATCTATGTACCACTGTTTACAGAAAAATGACAAAAAAAAGTGAAAAACAAAACTCAGGCTTAGAAATGCAAGTAGTAACTTTTTAATGTGCAAAGCAAGCTTTCGGGATAGGACCCTTCTTCAGTGCACTGAAGAAGGGTTCTATCTCGAAAGCTTGCTTTGCACATTAAAAAGCTACTACTTGCATTTCTAACCCTGAGTTTTGTTTTTTGTTTTCTGAGTTACTATACTTAAGGCTTAGTTTACTGAAATGTACGGTCTGTTTTCTTGCTGTATAAAAAAAAGTAGAGCTTTACTAGATTTGAAAATACTGTCAAACAGACAGTAGCAGCTCACCTATCAGCTTATTTATTTACCATTTCTGGGTGGGAAAAATTATCAAAACAAGGGAAGAGTTTTTAAATGTTGCTCTAATTTAGTTAATATGTTAATAGCATGACAGGTTTTGTGTCAATATGCATTTTTGGACAATAAGAACAGTGAAACTATGGTCTGGCATTTTTGATTGACTGTAATCTTCAGTGATATGCTAGAAGATCAAACAAATTTATGAGGGGTAGGGCAAAATCTAAGCTGAACTCAGGGTGAGTTGAAAGGTATACATAGCAGGCAGAAAATAATCTGTTTTTACTTCTGCCACTGTTTGCTGGCCAGTGCTGTCAATACTTGGTGCCCAGTGTGAGACACGATCTTAACAGCACTAGTTTCTCTTTTTACGCAATACTGGAGAGTAATCACAGCATTATATGCACTACAAAGATGTCTAATTAATAATATTCATCATCCAAAGTGAAATCACAAGTGATCCTGTACTATAACTAGTACCTGACCAGGTTGTTAAAGTACAGCCAGGGAGTGACAGTACCATAGTCTGCATTCATTGCAAAGAAGCAGTAGTTGCAGCTGCCTCTCTGGCACAGAAAGATGCAGCCATACCTTCAGTTCTGATAAGGTGGGCTCAGCTAACTGGTTTGGTTACCAGGGAAATAATGGACGAGGGTGCAAGACGGAGAGTAACTGACTTCTGGCCAGGGGAAAAGTGGTAATTCCAGTGCATGATAACCATCTAGTGGTGGTGGGTGGTACTGCAGAAGAAATGTCTCGCTGGGTAACTACCAAACAGCAGACAACATTGTAGCTGAGGTTTGGCATCTGGTAACATGCAGCAAGCATTGTTTCCTTGGCTTGAAACTTAGCTGCTGTCTGAGAGAGAGACAGTGAGAGAGAGAGAGAGAGAGAGGGAGAGAGATAGAGGCTACAACCAGCTGCTGATAATGGCTATAGAGAACCTGAATTTCACCACCACTGCCTGCTTCAGTAGGCAGGATGGAAGAGTAAACAGGTTCATTGATGATGCAGAGGATAGGTGGTCAGGGAGGGGAGACAAAACAGGACAAAAAAGAAAGGAGCAATTGTCTGCATGGAAAAAAAACTTTAATATGTGCATCCAGATCATTCCAGATTGGTATATATATATATATATATATATATATATATATATATATATATATATATATATATATATATATATGCACACACACACACACACACACACACACACACACACACACACACACACATATATATATATGTGTGTGTGTGTGTGTGTGTGTGTGTGTGTATAATACAAATATTTAGTATGTATATGAATAAATGTAAATATCACGAAAGGTGTTACAGGATAACAACATGAGCATTACAGACATAATAAGTTATGTAGAGAAAAAATGACACTAGAAATGACAGACAGTATCTGTTCTTCCAGATTGTAGTGATATGCAGTAAACTTTGGTATGTAATGTTCATTTTCATGACTCATCAGCACGTGTTAAAAAGCAATATTTAAAGAGAAATTGAAACACATATAAGTAATTGGGAAAGTATGCATGCAGTCAGAAAGCATAAAGCACAGCGTAAGGAATAAGAATGTCTGCCAAATCTGGGTAGTAGCTCGATCACTTCTTAGTATGATGACACCAGTTACAGTGAAAACAAAGGATGCTTGCTAACTGTGGGGTGTGATAAGCTGAAGATTATGTAAGCAGTCAGATGTAGCTGTGATGATCAGCGTAAGACGCATCCACATGAGAAGTCTAACCAGACTGATCACAGGGCTAGAAACTGGTATGAGCTATGAATCCAAGTAGTGCCAACAAAGATAGAATACCATTATTTCAAAAGAAGTGGGTGTCAGGTTTTGAATGATCCATGCTGTGAGATGTACATATACATATACATACAACACACCCGAAATAACAGGGTCAGAAACTATGTGATTCTACAACGTAAGCATGACCGTTGTTTTAATCAGTAGTTTTTTTCTTATGCTTAAATAATGATAATGTTATGTTTCCCTAATGCCAACAAGTAACAAATTTTACAGTACTGAAAACTCATTTTTGAACACCTTTATTGAATTATCAGTTAAGACATAGGCAAACATACACTTATATAAAAGAAAAGGGTAATAAGGATGCACAGACAAACAAGTCAGTAAACACTACAAGAAAAACCCAGCCAAGTTAAGAATGTTCGCTGTGTGACTCCTTAAACCACCTGTAGTGGAGGCCCATGGAATTCATGCATGTCCACAGCTAGTGGGGGTTGGTTTCATTGGCTTGAATGTGACCATAAAGAGTTAAAAAGTAAAAAAAAAGTCATGGACATTCAGAAGCCATGTAGCAGAAACACGATGTCTGATGAGGTCAATAAAAAGGCTAAAACATGCATGTCCACAGCTGGTGGGGGTTGGCTTTATTGGTCTGACTGTAACCATAAAGACTTAAAAAGTAAAAAAAAGTCATGGCTATTAAGAAGCCATGTAGCTGCAACACTTTTGCTTATATAAAAACCGAAACAAGGAAACCAAAGTCAGGATCCACAACCTTAAATCGTAACAAATTTCCACCACAGCAAGTCCAAGGATGCAGGGACACCAAACAGGAAGATTTGATTCTTTTATTCCAAACGACAACCACAGACTAAGCGCTTTCACCAGCCAAGCTATATATATTTATTTTCATCATTGTGATGGATATTCCTTTAAAGAATTAATGGAATTATTGATTAATTGTGTGAGTTAGGGTGTGTGGATGTGTATTTAAGTGTGAATGAACTATTGTTAAACAGACTCTGATGATACCAGCTTGGCTGGTGAAAGCACTTAGTCTGTGGTTGTCGTTGTTACTTTTGCTTATATCCCATGGGCCTCCACTGCAGGAGGTTTAAGGAACACAGTAAAAACTTTAGCTTGGCTGGGTTTTTCTTGCAGCTTTTACTGAATGGTTTGTCTATGTGTTCTTATTACCCTTTGGTTTGGATATTAAGTGGGATATTTTCAGTCACCTTAATCTTTATGGTGGTCAGCTGGGTTTAAAAACACTGTGTTTTTGAAATATAGCTAAACTATCCACTTATACTGAGTGGATGAGGTGAATAAAATGGCTAAAATAAACATGTTCACAGCTAGTAGAGTTCGACTTTATTGGCCTGCCTGTAACATTAAAGAATTAAGTAGTAATAAAAAGTCATCAAGTTCAGAAGCCATGTATAGTTTGCACATTTCATGTTCTTAAGGGTCATTTGCAGTTATCAGCCCTTCACTACAGGAGGTTTAGGAAGTCACATAGTGAAAACTCTAGCTTGGCTAGGTTTTTCTTGCAGTTTTTACTGAATGGTTTGTCTGTGTCTCTTTGATACCCTTTGGTTTGGACATTAGTTGGGATATTTTCAGGCACCTTAATCTTTATAGGCATCAGGTGGGTTTAAAAACCCCGTGTTGCTGAAGTATAGCTGAATTATCCACTTATGTTGTCCTGATAAAGTCACTAAAAATGCTGAAACATACCTGTACACAACTAGTGGGGTTTGGCTTTATTGGTCTGAATGTAAACATAAAGAGTTAAAAAAGTCACGGACATTCAGAAGCCCCATAGCTGACACACTTGATGTCCTTAAGGGTTCATTTGCATAGAACCCATGGGCCACTACCACATGAGGTTTAAGAAATCGCACAGTAAAAGCTTTAGCTTGGATGGGTTTTTCTTGCAGTTTTTACTGTATGGTTATACAATTACCATCAATCCAACATTACATAAATTGATCAATTCCTGCCTACTCTTAAACCTTACTCCTCCTACAAAACATTATTATGCATGTATTGTTCCCACAATTTCCTCCAGCTGTTTTCTAAGGATACCACTTCCAGTTCTTTTATCTCCTTTCACTACATCAAGTACAGTTGGTTTAGACTTTGATTTCCATTTTTTAGTAATTGTTTTTGGTAGCCAGCTGAAGTGAACTTAGCAAAGACTTTCTATGTCTGAGCAATTCAGATCCTATATCCCAGCTGAAAAAAAAATCATTTTGTGTGTGTGTGTGTGTGTGTGTGTGTGTGTGTGTGTGTGTGTGAGATTATATCTATAGCATTCCTAGACCTGGTCATTACTGACATGGGAGATCGATGCTCCACACCAGTTGTCACCCCCTTGTTGGTCAGGTATGACCATAAGCTATCACCCTTGACGTCCACATCCCACCCCCACTGCCCCCAGTAGGGAAACCTCCATAAAAAGCTTCTCCAAAGCCAACTTCATGCTATTCAAGTCAGAAGTGACAAACGTCATGACACCCATGCAGACAGGAACTGAAAGTTTGACTGCTGAATCCTACACTAAGCCACTGTACGAGCACATCCACTCATGCATGAATCATACCATTCCAAGCAGAACCAAGACAGTCTTCTCCAAAAAAAGGAACCCAATCTGGTGGTCCCCTGCCATAAACAAACTATACAACAGAAGGAAGAAACTGTTGCAGAAAAGAGGAAAATCCCAGGATGCAAAAAAACTCCCTTACCAGCCTCAGCAAGAAGCTGAGATCCCTCATAAAATCTTCCAAAGATAGTTACGAAAATAAAATTGCCAAAGATTCCAAGGACAACCACAATGCATTCTATAGTTATGTCAAGAATCTAAATGGCAATGCTCTGATCTGCTCTGAGCTACAACAGAATGGCATTAAATATACTGATTTCAAGGATATTGCCAATATCCTGGCAGATTGATTCAGTGCCAACTTCACCCCCCTCTCACCCCTAAAGGGCCCATCTCAATACCAAAAGATTGCCAAATTCCGGTAATCACGGTCTCACAGGTAAAAAATGCACTCTCCAAAGCTAAGAATACAGCATCCATGGGACCAGACGACATTCTGGGCTGTGTACTACATGAACTACAAAATGAACTGGTACCTCACCTAAGTGTCATGTTTAATCATGGCCTCACGCCAGGCTTCATGCCCAATGAGTGGCACACAGGTACAGTTATCCCACATCACAAGGGGGGATCCACCTTGGATCCCGGGAACTATTGTCCCATCAGTCTATGAGCCTGATCTGCAAAGCCATGGAACGCATTATTATGGAACTTATAAAGAAAGACATTGGCAACCTTCAAACACTGGACCCCACCCAGTTTGGTTTAGTAAAGGGCCGATCTTGTCTCCTCAACCTGATTGACTTCTTCAAATCAGTCTCCAGAGCCGTGGACAAGGGTAAGGTGGTCCACACAGTCTATCTGGACCTCGCCAAGGCCTTTGACACCATCCCCCACTCTGGTATCATAGATAAATTTACTAGGCTGGGCATTAATCCCTACGTCACTCAATGGGTTGCCAACTGGCTTACTGACAGAACCCACACTGTAAAAGTAACCAACTCCAAATCCAGCTCCAGACAAGTGACAAGCGGAGTACCTCAGGGTTTAGTCCAGGGACCTCTCTCGTTTGACATCTACTTCTCTGAAGTACAGGCCAGCACTAAGGGACTCTGGCTAACAAACTTCACAGATGACTGCAAACTGGGAGCCATTATTGAATCCCCAAATGATGTGGATATTCTACAAAATGGCCTTACAGAAACAGATGCTTGGCGCCAGAGCCATGGGCTCAAGCTCAGTGCCAAGAAATGTATAGCTATCCCCTTTGGAAAAAAACGTGTACCCATGAATTACTACATAAATGGCAATACACTAAACACCGAAAGTGTGATAAGGGACTTAGGGACACAGGTGGACAGTGGTCTCACCTTCGATAACCAGATAGCCACAACAGTCAGGAAATTCTTCTGTGTGGCACACCTCATCACTAAGGGCTTTTCATCCAGAAAAAAGAAGGTCATTGTCCCACTGTACTCATCCCTCATTAGACCCATTATAGAGTACAATGCCCCGTTTGGTATGTACCTCACAAGACATCTGCAACAACTGAAAAGGTCACAGAAATACCTCACTAGAAGAATCACAGGCCTAAGTGAAAAACTTCTCTAAAGCAAATTTCACACTCCTCAAAACCGAGGTGAAATCCATCAAAGCCCCCGGGCCTGTGGAAAATACGGCCCAGACCGCAGAATCCTTTATAAACGCATTCTATGAACACCTTCAGGAATGCATGGATCATGCAATCCCAAATAAAACCAAGACCCAATCCTCCAAAGGCAGACATCCTGTCTGGTGGACCCCAGTCATAAACAAACTATACAATAGAAGGAGGAAGCTACTACATGATAGAGCAAAATCCCAAAAAGGGAAGGCATCTCTGATCAGTATTAGCAAAAAACTACGGGCACTCATAAAATCGTCTAAGGCCAGCTTAGAGAGAAAAATTGCACAGGACACTAAGGATAATCACAAGGCTTTCTTTAGTTATGTCAGGAACCTGGGTGGGAATTCCCAGATATGCTCAGAATTAGTCCAAAATGACAAAAAATACACTGAACCCACAGACATTGCCAACATCCTACCCAGGTTTAGCGCAAACTTCTCCCCCCCCCACCAAAAGGGCAAATATCTATCCCAGCAGTGTGCTGCCCCCCTGACATCTCAGATGCTCAGGTAAGAGCCGCCCTGTCCAAAGCAAAAAACACAGCATCAATGGGACCAGACTGTGTCCCGGGCTGCGTTCTACATGAACTCCAAGAAGAGCTAAACCCAAACATAAAACTACTGTTCAATCTCAGCCTTACTACAGGATATGTACCCAAAGAGTGGCATACAGCAACAGTGGTCCCTTTCCAGAAAGGTGGTGCCTCAACAGATCCTGGAAACTATCGCCCCATAAGCCTGACTAGCTTGGTCTTCAAAGCTATGGAAAGGATCATCATGGACCTCATAAATAAAGATATTGGGGACCTACAGACACTGGATTCTACCCAGTTCGGCTTTGTTAAGGGCAGATCCTGCCTCTTAAACCTGGTTGATTTCTTTGAAACAGTCACCAAGGCCATTGACAAGGGGAAGGTGGTCTACACAGCCTACCTGGACCTCGCAAAAGCCTTCGATACAATACCCCACTCAGGCATTATAGATAAGTTCACCAGCTTAAATATAAACCCCTATGTCACTAGATGGGTTGCAAACTGGCTCAAGGACAGAACCCACATGGTTAGAATTGCTGGAGCCATGTCAGACTCCAAACCAGTTACAAGTGGTGTCCCACAAGGCTCAGTCCTGGGACCTCTCTTGTTCGGTATATATTTCTCGGAGGTACAGGCCAACATGGAAGGACTGTGGCTGACCAAGTTCGCAGATGACTGCAAACTGGGCGCCATAATCGACTCTCCAGCCAACACAAGCATCCTCCAAAAGGGCCTCATAGAAACAGACAACTGGTGCCATGGCCTCAAGCTAAATGCCAAAAAGTGTATAGTCATCCCCTTTAGCAAAAACAAAGTGCCCACAAATTACCACGTAGGTGGTAATCCATTAAGTATGGAAGAAGTAATTAGGGACCTGGGGACCCAAGTTGATAGCAATCTCTCAATTGACAACCACGTGGCCAAAGTGGTTAGAAAAACATTTTATATAGCCCACCTCATCATGAAGGGATTGACATCTAGATCAGGGGAGGTCATCGTGCCTCTTTACTCATCCCTCATCAGGCCCATAATTGAGTACAATGCCCCTTTTGGTATGTACCTTACCAGACACCTGCAGCAACTGGAAAGACCCCAAAAGTACCTCACCAAGAGGATCAAAGGGCTCAAACAGATGCCATATGCTGCCCGGTTAAAGAAACTCTAGCTCTACTCAGTGGCATACCGCCTGCTCAGAGGCGATTTGTGCCTGACATATAAAGCCATGTCCAACCCGGAATTAATGGACATGCTGCACCTCAGAAAATCCAAATCCCATCGAGCTACGCGCTCGAGAGACTTGAACCTCAGCACTGAAATAAATAGGACATGCTGGACGGACAGATTCATAACCCTGAGGCTCCCTTCACTCTGGAATAAAATCCCAGTCCAGGTTAGGCAGAGTCCCTCAATGACTCTTTTCAAGAGGAATCTTGATGAGTGGATGGGAGATCGTAGGTTTACCCCGGGTATCACTTCTGTGTCACTGTTAGACAGAGGCACAGTATACTAACCTCGAAAAAGGGCATAGAAAAATTAATTTAAAATGGGTGGCGAAAGCCAAACACACTCTGGCTAGGCTTATAAATGCCCTAGGGCAGATAGCCTAGTATGAACCTATGAACCTATGAACCTAAATCAGATGCCCTATGCTGACCGTCTAAAAAAACTCCAGCTATACTCTGTCGCATATCGCCTACTCAGAGGCGATCTCTGCTTAACATACAAGGCCATGTCAAACCCAGTGCTGTTGGACATGCTACACTTAAAGAAATCCCAATCCCTCAGAGCCACACACTCCAGGGATCTAAACCTGGTCATCACAAAGAACAAAATATGCTGGAGGGATAGGTTTCTGACGCAGAGACTCCCCATACTCTGGAATAGGCTGCTCATACATGTCAAGCTGAGCACCTGTTTGGCGCTCTTCAAAAGGAACCTTGACGATTGAATGGGAGATAAGAAATTCAACCCGGGGATCATGTCAGTTGCCCTGCTAGACAGGGGACCAGGGTAGTAAATATTCTGGGAAGAAATAGCTAGGGAATTGTTATGGTTAGGCTTGTATAGGCCCTAGGGCTGATAGCCTAGTATCAACCTATGAACTTATAGGATCATATGAAATACAAGGCAGTTGAGTCACATGACCATTTGTACCTTGCCAATATTCAACATCGTTTTGTACCCTCCTTCTCAGGAAAAGCAAAGTAAGTCAGTCCAGGAGTAAATTTATGGGTACCCATCCAATCATCTAGGTTTAATTTGAAGGAGGCTATGGAGTGGTGTCACTTTATTTAACTGTAACAGAAGTTTTTCACCCCAGCATATTTTATATATGTGCTGGTGGATATTTAAGTCCTTGCTTCTGGTATTAGTAGAGCTACTTGATTTGCAAAGATACAGGAGCTCAAGAAGGATGGGATCCTTACTGGCACAGAACATAAGAAATAGATCAGTCCACAAGACCCTATATGGAAGCAAATATAGGGATAGCAATGTAAGCCTTTCCTGATAGTTCAGGGTGTTCAGGCCAGCAATCTTCTTCGTTAGGAGCCTCTGTAGCTGTTCCATTTGCTTAATATGTCTAGAAAGGTACACCCTGAAGAGGGTGTTGTTCACAATGATTGGTTTAATGCTTAATATGTCTAGAAAGGTACATCGTGAATGGGCTATTGTAAATAATGATTGGTTTAATGCTTAATATGTCCAGAAAGGTACATCCTGATGGGGGTGTTTACACAGATTGGTTTAATGCTTAATATGTCTAGAAAGGTACATTCTAAAGGGGGGGTGTTGTATACAATGATTGGTTTAATTGAGGCTAAATAAACAGAGGTGATAACTTCTTTTGACTGTGATGATATGTCCTTAGATATTAGGTGAGCAAAAAGCAGGATTTTCTGTCTACTACTGCTTTACAGCAATTCACCCCAGTTAACAAAGACTAAATAAATAAACAAATGGTGCTTGAAGGAGAGGATAAATATTTACATACAGAAAGAGAGATGTTTATATATGTATTACACTACATCTGTATTTATCTCTCTCTCTCTTTACACACACATCTATCTATATATCTATATATCTAGCAATAAGTATTTAGACACAAACACACACATATATCTTTTTATGTTTGTGTGTGTGTGTGTGTGTGTGTGTGTGTGTGTGTGTGTGTGTGTGTGTGTGTGTATATATATATATATATATATATATATATATATATATATATATATATATAAAGAGAGAGAGAGAGAGACACACACACACACACACACACACACACACACACACACACACACACACACACACACACACACACCTGTCTTTATATCTCAATCTCTATTTCTGTTTCTGTCTCCAGTGGTGGCTGGTGACTTCAAATTAAAGGGGGGCTGCAGGCGACAGCTGAATGGGTGGGGCCAATGGGAAGGGGTGTGGCCAACTATAAAGGGGTGGAGCTATGCTCAAAACCACAACAACTGGAACTTTAATTAAATATGCTGCCCTAGGTGCCAAACCGTCATTATGAGAGTCCAATCAAGACAAAATATTTCAATGCATTGGCTACATGACAACTTACTTAATATCTAGATGGAAACACAAAGGTTGTGAGGCATGAAAAAATAAATTGCTTTTTAAATACATTACTGGAATGCCAGTCAAAATCAAGTATAAAAAACAAGCAGCACTCAACTCAAACCACTACTCCTTGCACTGCAGTTCTAATTATAATTTATATTCAGCTTTATTAAAGTACCAAGTAACATGCTGAAAGTAGCAATCTCTGTGATACCCCCACTTGTAAAAATGTTTCTTATCCAAAAATGACCTGCTGCCTGACAACAACTATCTACTTGTTTCATGGGGAACACATGATCAAAGTAAAAAATGAACAGCGAACAAGAAACAAGCTCAAGATAAATTGCTTAAAGGATTACTGCACAAGTTATGGACCACACATGATAGATTGGCATTCTGTTTAGTTTACGGGTAAAGCCTGCAAAGATAACTGCAAGTCTCCAACAAATGTAATGAGCTTCTGAAAATACTGTAATCCTGTCCTTTATTTCAAATACTGTCATATGCATTTCAATACCTAAGGCGTATACGTTATCTAGTTATGTAAATATTCTCTGCATGGCAACAATGAAAAGGCTTTCAATGTTGGTAATTCTTTAACAGTATGCTTATTAAGGCTTTCTTGCATCTTACAATCTCTGACAAGCGTACCTGATGGTCAATAAAGCATTGCTACTTTAATACAAAGCAACAGGGCACTGCAACAGCATGCATTTTCTGAATAATAAGAAGCATAAATCAACAGTATAAAAATATGACAGAAAAACAGAACATTCTGCAAACTCAAGGACAGATGAAAAGCCACGGTCGTACTTCTGGTCTACCTTGGATGGGGGAATACTCTGCACACTTACACTGCATAACTGCTCCTTGCCTTACTTGGACACATCCAGAGCCACCACAATGGGGAGTGGGGTGCAACAAGTAGGTCACAGTTTGAAATGTCTCTGGCTGACGGTAATGGCTCTGACACTCATACTTCTCAACCTCAGAGCAAGAAATCTGGACAAAGCCATACATAGAAGTGGGACACAGGCCCAAAAATAAAGACAATGTTTAAATATTGCTCTTATAAACTTAGAAAGATAATAGCATAGTAGTAGGTCTCACATTAGTATGAATTTTTGAAGGTATGAAATCTGAAACTTAAATGTCTGCCATTATTTTCTAACTTCAGTCTTTAATGATTTGCTACTAATTTGCCAGAAAATGACAATTTTATGAAAAACAGACCAAAAATGTTATGCAAAAATATAAAATTGCCACACAATACAGCTGGGAACCTGACAAAAGAAGGGACACCTTTTTAAAATTAGTACTGTTAACTTGAGCAGCTGACAAAATAAGAGCATCTACATGCATTTCTGAAATAAAAGTAATCTATAACTCTGATCATTACAGTTATTTATAATTGTAAACCCTCCACGTTTTCTTCCAAAATTGCCATTTTGCAGAGGGATTATTAGGGGAGAGCAACATTTTGAGCCAAAATTGGGGACAGTTGAGAGGTTTGGATACTCCTAATTCTATAAAGCGATTTATTTGCACGTACCTCTCAACCTCTTAATGCAGGAAATCTGGACAAGGCCAAATATATTGGGGGAATGTGCAAACAGTACTAAAAATTGCTCTTGTATAAACTTAAGACAGTTGATAGAATAACAGGTCTTGCTTTAGCATGCATTTTTCTGAAGGTTATGACATCTGAAACTCAATGTCTGTCATTATTTAGTGACTTAATTCCTAAATGATTTGGCAGAAAACCACAAATTTTATGAGGAACAAACCAAAAATAAGAAGCAAAAATCTATTAATTCTGCAAAATTTTGGACAGTTGAGAGGTATAGTTCAGCCGGGGCTGTCTGAGTTTGCTGCCCTTCCCCCCTCACAAAATCATGGTCGAATGGAGCGTCCCCCTGCAGCCATTCCAATGTCCCATTCCTTGGTTATTTCACCCCATTTGTCATAAACACTGTAATGTGCATACTGCTTTACTTCTGCGATGATATGGATTTCATTTGAAAGTTTTATTTTATATTTTACAGCATAAACCCTAATAGATATCTGCTAAACAAAGCAATGCAGTCTCACAATGAAAATAGACTTGGCATTAAAACTTATCTGCCCTTGAAACTCACATTCATTGAAACAGCATTGAAACCCACATTCAAAGAAAATACATTTTGTCTCTCTTTCTCTCTCTAAATATATAAACACACACATGTGTATAGATATAAACAAAATATATATATATAAATAGTGTGTAAGTGTGTGCATGTACAGTTGTAATTCAGATCAGCTGCATTATTAGAATAAAGTGTGTGAATTTAAAAAAAATAAATAAAAAAAATGTTGCATTTACTAGCTTCATAGTTTCATAGGTGTTTAATAGACTAATGACCACAAGGGCCTTTGTAAGCCTAGTCATGCATCCCAAATTTCTGACAAGTTCTGGTACCTTTGATAAGTATAAGCAGGGCTTGGGAGATGAAACATTTACAAGCAGGGGCCTGGAAGATGAACCATTTACAGTTTGCCTGTGTCTATTAGAGACACAGGTGCCAAAACAGGGAGGAACTTCCTGTTCACCATCCAACTGTCCAAGTTATACTTGAACTGGGGTAGGGAGGAAATCTGCTTCACATGGATGGGCAGCCTGTTCCAGAAAAGGAGTAGTCTCTGGGATACATATCTGTAGCAGGTCCTATTTATATCACAGGCAAGGTTTAAGTCTTTAGTAATTCTGGTGCTGTTTATTTTGTGGATATGCAGGAGGTCCATCAGAGTGGGGTGTGACAATGCCCTGTATGCCAGGTACAGAGCTCCCCTCAAAAGCCTGTAGGAGACAGGTGGCCTGCAGATGATATTTTACTTATGTCCTGTATTATTTTAGTAAGGAACCTCTGTACTCAATGATAGGCCTGATGAATGCCGAATACAGTGGAACAATGACTTCCTTGGACCTAGATGCCATACCTTTATTTATAAGTTGCACAACATAGAATGATTTCCTCACTGCTGTAGACATGTGATGGTCAAGAGCTAGATTACTGTCGGTGTGTGTCCCTAAGTCGCTGACTATTAAGGGATGCGTTGTCAATATGATAGTTACCAGGGTGGATGACTTTCCAAAGGATACTATTATGCATTTATTGACATTTAGTTTTAGTCCATGGCTCTGACACCAGTTGTTTGTCTGTGTCAGCCCTTCCTAGAGAACATTTGTGTGAGTATGGGAATCAATGACAGCTCCTAATTTGCAATCATCTGCAAATTTAGTCAGCCAGAGACCATTGACATTGGCCTTAACTTCAGAGAAGTAAATGCCAAAAAGTAGTGGTCCAAGGACCGATCCCTGAGAGACTCAACTTGTGACTGGCCTCTTTGTAGAGGTGGGCTCCCTAACTCTAATTTCCTAGGTCCTGACTGTGAGCTATCCATCAGGTGACATATGGATTTGTACCTAACATCCTGAGTTTGTCAACAATGCCCAAATGGGGTATTGTGTCAAATGCCTTGCCCATGTCAAGGTAGGCAGTGTGAACCATTTTGCCCTCACCCATTGGTTTGGTAATCTTCTCAAAGAAGTCCACCAGACTGAGTAGGCATGACCTGCCCTTGACAAAACTAAACTGAGTTGGGTCCAGTGTTTGGGGGTTTGCTATATTATTATTGATCATTTCCATGATAATTCTTTCCATGGCTTTACAACTAAGACAACTGAGACTTATGGGTCTGTAGATGTTTTGTTTGTTAAGAATATTACATATTATTCTATGTTGGGCACCTGAAGAAATGTTGTTTTTGTAGAGATGTGGTGAGTTGGCATAATGGTTAAGGTCTTCACCTCCCACCCACAAGGTACAAAGTTCAATCCTGCCCTCTGGCCAATGCCTATTTTGAGTTTGCATATTCTCTCTGTGTCTCTGTGGGGTTCCTCCCACCTCTGAAAAACATGCTGAGTGTTTCCATCTCAAACTCACCAATGAATGGAGCTGTAGACAAAGCACAGACGCTACACGGTGTCCTATAAGGGGAAGAGCTGTATAGACTAACCGCTTTGGGCATCTACTATGATGCACTGTACCCACAAGATATGAGAACATAGACCATAGACTGCACACCATGGCATGGCTAGCCACTTAAAAGTGTAAAATATGGTTTTAGGTGATTCTGTTATGTTGACTAATGTCACCAAAATGGGCATGGGTAGTTATCAGTGATAAGTGGGTTGAGGACCTGGCCTACTCCAAATTATGCCAAGGGACCACTCTAATGGTGGGAAGGGGTGTATGTGCCCCTATTGGCCAGTGTGTACCCACCATAAAGCCCAGCAGCCCTGGGTCAATAAGCTACTGGCCAGCTAGTGTCTAGTTGCTCAGCCTAAGTTAACTGGGATAGCTCTGTTGAGCAAAAAGCTGGATGTAAAAAGCAATTAACTTGCCAAACATGAACTTACAATTGCTACACTTTATGTAGGTTCACTGACAGGATGTAGCTTGGAAGTGCATGACATGATGATACAGAGGAGGCTGGTCATCCTATGTATCCAAGATACAAGATGGAAGGGCATTGCAGCAAAGTCACTTGGCTTGGGATCCACAGTCTACTACTCAGGTGGAGGACAGGCTAGAAATGGTGTGGGAATTGTGGTGAGAGAGAGGCTTCAGAAGGCAGTGAGGTATATCATTAGAAGTAGTGACAGACTCATGGCATTCAGACTGCAGTGCAATGATAGGGCAGTATTCATAATAATCTCAGCCTATGCCCCACAGAAGAGTTGTGATAGTGAGGAAAAGAGTGCATTTAGACAGTTGCAGGACCTACTAGATAAAGCAGGACAACATGAACTGATATTGATAATGGGTGACCTGAATGCACATATTGGGACAAACAGAACATGATATGAGGACTGCCTGGGTCCACATGGGTTTGGCAACAGGAATAAAGAAGGAGAGGCCATTCTAGACTTCTGTCTAGCAAATGGCTTGATAGTAGCCAACACATGGTTCAGAAAGAGAGACAGTCACAAGATCACATAAAAGAATGGCCAACATGCAACTCAGGTAGTCTTCCCCTAGAAAGGAAAGGGCACTGGGGTAGAATCAATGATTGCAAAGTCATCCCAAGTGAAACCGTCGGTCCACAGCATAAACCCCTGGTTGCCACAGTCAGCTGCAAGCAATGGTCAGACAAGGCTCTAAGTCAACAGAAACCAGGCTGAAGACCTAGAAGTTGACTGGAGGGAAAGTACAACAGTTCAAGGAGTTACTCATGGCTCTGACACTCTAAGAAGAGGAGGAAATATGTGGAGTTGAAGAAGAATGGCAGCTCATCAAAGCAGCATGTGTGAGCACTACAGAATTGAAAAGTGGCTGAGCCAAGTATGGAAATAATTTACATAAGGAAAGCTGGTGGTGGAATGCAGAAGTCCAGGAAGTCATCAAAAGAAAGAAGGAATGCATGGAAAAAGTGAAGATAATAGAGACTAACCAGACTAGGAAGGGATAGTGGTTGGCTAACAAACAAGGTAAAAAAGGAGTTGCAATGGCAAAGAACAGGGCATTAGAGGCACTCTACCAGCTTCTAGAAGTGATTCAGTAGGTGGCACAAAGAAACTATATCAGGTTGCAAGGCAAAGACAGACAGATAAAGAACATAGACACCTTTCATAAGGGATGCCAACCTGCTCACCAGTCCACATGACATCAAAGGCAGATGGAAGGAGTGCTTCCAGCAGATTCTGAATGAAGACAATCCCACAGAAGCTGTACTGCCCCAGACACAACCTATGATGGGAGAAGAAGAGGAGCCCACCCTAGAAGAAGTAAGAATGGCACTAAGGAAAATGAAGTCAGGGAAAGCAGCAGGCTCAGATGAGATCACAGCAGATGTAATAAAGATGCTGGGTGAGATAAGGTAGAAATGGCTCCTGAGGGTCCTCATAGCAGTGTGGCGAGAAAGGCATATCTCAGATGACTGGAAAATAAGCATGATCATGCCAGTGTATAAAAACAAAGGGGACATCCACAACTGAGGGCAGTAGAGAGACATGAAACTCTTTTCACATTGCATGAAAGCTCTGGACAGGATAATTGATAATCAAATATGCAGAGCAGTAGAAAGTAAGTTGGGAGTTGAGCAGTTTGGATTCAGATCAGGATGCAGCACAACTGACCCAATGTTTGTAGTGAGACAGATAGTTGAGAAGAAACTAGAGATGAGGAAAGAGTCTAATTGGGTGTTCCTAGACTTGCAGAAAGCATATGACAAGGTCCCATGAAAGCTGATTTGGGCAGTACTGTGGTGTTTCAAAGTCCCAGAAACATCAGTAGAATTAGTGCAGGCTATGTACAAGGACTCAAGGACTCAAGTATGAACAGTGTTTGGTGTCACAGACAGGTTCCCAGTGGGATTAAGTGTGCACCAGGGTTCAGGTCTGACCCCACTGCTGTTCATATTGGTGATGGACTACATTAGCAAACAGGTCAGAAGAGACAGATCAAAAAAGTTGCTGTATGCAGATGATGTGGTATTACAGGCAGAATTTCATCAAGAACTTCACTAAAGGATAGGGGAATGGAATGCAAAGCTGAAGGTATATAGGATAAAACTAAGCTCACATAAAACGGTGGTAATGGCAGCAAAGTGGGGAAATCAGAAAAAGCTGAGAATTGAGATAGAAGGGAAGATAGTTGAATAGGTTAATAGCTTCAAGTATCTGGGAGGGGTGGTTGAGGAGAAGGGAAGTCTAAATGAAGAGGTCAAAGCTAGAATCAGAGGGACTGCAGCCAACTTGCCTAGAGTCTCAGGTATAGTTTATGACAGAAGAATGCCAAAGAAGCTGAAAAGTAAGGTGTACAAGACAGTGCTGAAACCACTACTACTGTATAGTACAGAAACCTGGTCATTAAAGGCAGAACAGTTGAAGAAGCTATAGAGGTAATGGAAATCAAATGCCTGAGAAGAGTGGTAGGATGCACACTGTGGGACAGACGAAGAAATGAGGACATAAAAGCAGAAACCAAAGTAGTTGCAATTGCAGAAAATATCAAAGACAACAGATTATAGTGGTTCGGACACGTATAGAAAAGCAGAACACAATCTGGTGAAGAAGATTTGGGACAGACAGGAAGGAGGTAAAATGAAATGAGGGCATCTAGCAAAGAGGTGGATGGATTGTGTGAGAGATCTGTTAACAGTCAGGCATGAGTATTGAAGAAGGCAGGAGTTTGGCACTGAATTGAGAGAGATGGTGACAGTTAACATGATTCCCCAACCCCATGTAGAAAATGGGAAAAAGGGGGTTGATGATGATGATATGGTGAGTCTATGTCAAATGAAATGCTGTAAAAATTGTGGGGAAAGGGGACATACAAAGAATAGTTCTGCTGCAGTTTTTTATAAACATAAACAGACAGGACTTTTTGTTTTAGCTGTACACTACACAAAGAGAAATTGGCAATTAATGTGAGAGAACAGAGTGAAAGAGAAATAGTCTTCATTTGTAGGACAAATTAAAAGGAGTCAGAAACAAATTTTTAGGCAGAGTCTGTACAATCAATCTAAAGGGGAGGTGAAAGGTATAGCTGAAAGGGAGAGAGGTAGATATAAATAATGTAGACACTGTATTTTGGGATCAGGCTTGAGATGGATCATTAGGAAGAAAAGGAAAAAATGTTGAAGAAAAAAGAAACCTGGTTAAAAATTTGTAAAATGAGTCAAAGTTCAAGATTTAACACCCTGTCAATTAATGTGAGCTGCATGAAAACTATTTTAAGGAGTATAATGTGCTTTATTGACTGAAGCCTATACATTTTAATGTGAGTTGTCTACAGGTTCCTCACTATTTTAAATTAGAAGATAGGTCAAGGTGGAAAAAATGAGGAATAATATTTTTCATCACTGGGGTTTGATGAATGTTCAGGGGTAACTGTATTGCTCAGGAGAGGTGGTAGAATGTGGGTGATGAGCAGAGGCAGCACTAGTATTGGTAGTGGTCAGTGATTTTTGGGGGAGTAGACAGATGTGTTAGGACAACTGTGATCCATTTTTTAAGGAGAAGAAGAGACTAGAGTTGCGGAAGAAATTAAGTATTGTGTTTTGAGTAATAAAAATTTGTTCTAAGTAGCAAATGTCAATAGCTGGTTGAAAAAGGCACTGGAAGGAGAAGAGAAGGAAACATGCCAAAAAGCAGAAGGGTGACACATTGGTGTGAATACTGGCTCTAAATGATTGTCACTGCTGAAGTGACATCCAGACTTCATGTGCAAAAATGGGGAAAAAAAGATTGTTGATGAATGGTTGGATTGATAACAGTTTTCAATAAAAGGGTAGGTGGATTAATTTCACAGAGAAACACAAACAAGTATTGGTAATGCTTTATAGGGGACAGTATATGATGCTATGATGCTGGATGAATGACATAGGATATTGCTAAGAAAAGGGGAAATAGATGACATGTGGAAACCTTGCCATTTGTCTTTTAAGAAGAAAGAATATTTAGTTGTCAGTTTTGTTGGAGGTGATAGTTTTTATGCCTAATTGTAATCACTACCAGAGGGTATGGAGGTTGAATTATGTATTTATGTATTTATTTAATTATTTACTCACTTGCCTATTTTCCAGTACGGGGTCTGGCATTAAATCTAGTAAAGTGATAAGGAAAATAGGTTTAAAGACGATAAGGCCAGTGATCTGTTATGCCTCACTGAATATGTCTGATGTTCTTGAGTTGTTAAAAAGTAGAGAAACTTTACTGGAAACATTTTTATTTAAAAAAATATGGTGCATCATTGGAAGTCAGCCAAGACAAAAAAAGGTAATTAAAAAATCCTATATGAATGTGGCAACAAATTATTATAGTAGAAGGATAAGTGAGTGAAGGCTAAAAATAATGAAAAGTAAACCTGCTTTGTAAGTATAATGGACACGTTTATCTGTCTCTGTGCTGGGAGAGTTTAGAAAAGAGCTCTGTAAATCAGTAAAGAAGAGAAGGTGAATACTAAGGTATGAACCTGGAATGTGTGACTGATGTTTAAGAAGACAACAATGAGAGATCCTGCTGTGCTTCGTGATGAAAGGTGTCCTTGAAGCACAGTGTAATTGATGTCAATAAACTGATGAGTAAAAGTGTGTTATTGTTTTTATTGCAAAGTGATTATTAGCTGCATTAAGAGTGATATGAAGTTATGCAGACTTTATAAATTATTGAAAGAGTAGCATTTTTGTCATTTGTTGTATATAGATTTGTGATCAAGAGTGTGTCTTGGTTTGTGTGGCTGTCATGAAGATAGAGGCCATTAGTAAAGGGGAGGGCATGGATAATACTGCCTTTGATGCAATGGTGGAGGTGTTACTGGGTACTCTATTATTTGACGGGTCTATATTGATTAACTGAAAGACCACTTACCCGAATTCCATTTGGACAAGATGACATCAATGAAAGCTGACATTTCCAAAACCATGAAGCACTAAATTGCTTTCACTGGGAAATAAACCACTTGGCCACCAGTGTAAACTAATACAACACACAAAAATTAAACCCATGTAGAGTGCTGTGGCCCCCCCAACTCCCCTAACTAAATAACCAACTCCAAGATCGCACTACCCGGGGGGAAAAGGGAAAAGTTTTCCCTGGTGACCAAGTGGTTTGTTTCCCGGTGAAAAAAGTTCGGTGCTTTGTGGTTTCGGAATTTTCAGCTTTCGTTAAAGTCATCTCACCCAAATGGAATTTGGGTAAGCGATCTTTCGGTTAATGAAGGTAGATCCTATTTGACATATGAAAGATTAGTAGTAATTTGTTTAAAAGTATGGATAAAATAGACATGAATGACCAAAGTGAGGATGTTTTACTAAATAACCAAAGTGACACCATTTCATCACTGCATCAGAAGAGCAAATTGTTGAAGGTGCAAGTTAATAATTCTCCTATGAAGTCAATAAATGTTCATCTCCAAGTTAGTGAAACTGATGGACGATGTAAGGAAGAAAATTTATATGAAATCAGATGTACAGAAAGAGAGGAAGGACCAAACTGCCCAGCTTCTATGATAGATGGGCTAGCTGAAAAGTTAGGTTGCCCAGATAACTGTTTTTACGTAAACAGAGCTTACAGGGTACCTTTATTGCTGTTGTTGGGTATTATTTCCAGGTGATCCAGATACATACTGGTGCAGTTTCAACACTGGTATGTCAAGGATCTGGATTTGTCTCATTTGTAGAAGCCTCTCAAAGTAAGTTACTTATGGCAGAGGAGAATATTTTCTGACAATGATTATTCTGACCAAAAGGCTTATCGATTAACACAATTTGTTGAGATTTTGTCTGTATGTAGTCTGAATGACATGACATTTAAGCTGCTGTATCGATTTATTTTGAAGTTTCTTTTTCCAGTGGGGTGAATTGTTTTGCTGATACATGACTGGCAGTGGACAGAGTAACCCCACCATGGTGAATTGTTTTGCTGATAAACAACTGTAGTGGACAGAGTATCCCAGCATGTTTCCTTTAAAGAAAAAAATGTTTTAAAATACTCAGTAGAAGGAAAGGCAGGACTAAGATGGTCAGCTTTAAAGAATTCAGAGATATAGGGTGAATGGTTACACTATTCTCAATTTGACCCTGAAATGTTATTTTACTCTGATGATGGCTAAACTCCAGTCATTTACTTGGAAAAATGTTTATGACTTTTTAGGTCTTCCAGTTTCATAGTTCAGAATATCATTTCTATGGAAAGCAGAATATTGCCTGAAACAGTTAGATATTATTTATTGCAACAAATGTTCTTGGAGATTTATTTCATGCTGTTTCCATACTTAGTGACCCATAGTAGTTAAGGGAAATCAGTAGTTTGGGTGGGGCCATGTTTTCTCAGTCACAGTTGTGACATAACATGTTGATATGCAGTTTACCCTAAAGGTCAGTCAGATTTAGACATTTGAATAAGGCCATGCTTTGATGTTAACTAATGAACAACTTTTCTTGAATATTTTTCTGTTTTTAATATTTTATTAAAATTATACAGGAAATAACACATTAACATAATAAAATAAAACAATCTGCACGTGTCTATATCAATTATTGCTACATACATTACTAAAATTCACTAAACCATAAATTAATCATAGAACACAGATTAATGGTTGTCTATTAAATAGTTACATTTTATCCAGTAATTATATCATGCAGTTATTGTGTTTGTTTTCATTTTAATAGTAGACATTTCTTTATGACACGCAACAGTGACAGTAGTTAGAAAGTCTGTAAATGAAAGTGTAACCTCATTTTTTCAATTCTTTGTAGTCATTTTCATGGATGTTTTTAATAAGCTCCAGAGACGTGATAATTGAGACTTGGGTACACATCCAGATACTGGAGCATTAAACAGCACCAGAAATTTAGTTAATATAAAGTTATCAGACCACAATGCTTACAGGAAACACTGATTTTCTACCCCAAAGACTGAAGAACTTTGTAGTCATAAACCGTATGCTGCCAATATGCTTTGATTAAAGATTTTGCAACAATCAATGCAGTCTATGTAGAGTTATAAATGATCTATGTAAAAATTTCAAAGAGAATAATCTTCAAATAATCTTCAAAATGAAGATGTAGTTTTTTTGAGGATATTAAAATTATTTTTAATCTACTGTAGTTGAAATATAGACACTTATTTTGGAGAATGCAATCTCAATTATTATCTTTGATACAAAAACATATAGTTTGTAAATGATTTATATATATATATATATATATATATATATATATATATATATATATATATATATGGATAAATATGATCTGACTATCCCTCAATTTCTTTTGCGATTGTTTAAAAAACCAAGAATGAGCAGATATTCTTTTTTAATTATACCTGTTATTAAATCAATTTTACAGACTAAAAACTGCCTGATTTATACTAAGAAGCCAGTTTTCCATATTTAAATCATACTTACCCATTAAATAGTTTGTATTAAGCACTTTAATCTTTCTTGATATTTGATTCCAAAATATCAAATCTCTATTTTTTATGGTTAACATTATTGAAAGTTTAGACTGTCTATGCATTTTGATGTAAATGTTATATGAAATTATGTGAAACACCGTGCTTTTACCTCTGGATATTTATATATAAAATTGTAAATATTTTAATATGTTGTTTATCTGTTGGATTATTGGTGTTTTAAATAAATATTTCTTTAACAGCCACTTCATATTATTATTCAAGATCTGAACATGTCATATAGTGATAGTTTTCTTTATTTAATCAAACAGTTTAATGTATTTTTTCCTACTGACTAAATAATCAGAATTTAGCTATAAAGCTAGTTGTTTAATAAAGTACAGTTGTGTAAGTTGCACTTACTAATAAAAGTAGATATTCAAATTCCTCACTGCTGCAGGAGCCTGTAGACTATATAGACTATTTCCTGCCCAGGAAACAACAGGCTAGCTTCAAAATGCTTTGACTCCTTCCCACACCTTCACTTTGACTGCTGATTGGAAATCAACCAGAGAATGGTCCTAGTAAAGTGGTTCCTGGACTAAGAAAAGGAATCCAGTTTGTAATGCTTTGTAAAAGTATATACCAGAATATTTCTAAAGTCTGCACTTTTCTAGTATGCTTTCGAAGAAGACAAGGCTCTAGTGGAATATGCATTGATACTCTCTGGAATGGATTTACCATAGTGGGGGAAAAAAAAACAATAGCTAAGGACAATCACCTGAAAATTGTTTGTTTAGACACAGGATGTCCTTTTTTCCTTTTGATAAGAAATAAATAGCTCATCAGCTTTTCTAAAGGGTTTAGTTCTGTCAAGATAGTACCTGAGCTGCCTATGCATCTCCAGAGTATGCAGAATCAGTTCTCCATGGTTTTTAGCTTCTGGGTAGAATACAGGCAGATTAATGACATGATTAAAATAAACTCTGAATCCAATCTGGGCATGAATGAGGGGTTTGTTCTTAAAGATACCTTATTCCTATAGAAAATCAGATAGAGAACACCTACCACAAGAGCTTGCAACTCAGATACTCTTCTTGCAGGTGTCAGAGCAATGATGAGTACAGTTTTCCAAGTCAAGAACCTTCAATCAGCTTGCTGGGCACATTAAAAAAGGTGACATGGTTAATAAAGGTGACATGGTCAATAAAGGTGACATGGTTAATAAAGGTGACATGGTCAGTAAAGGTGACATGATTAATAAAGGTGACATGGTCAGTAAAGGTGACATGGTTAATTTTTCCAAAAGACAGTTGAGATCCCAAGGAGGAGCAACCTGTTTATGAGGAGGTCTCAGGTGTAAAACTCTTTTCAGAAACTGTTTGTCAACAAATAGAGATTAAAGTGGAGGATCCATGGGCTGACATGATGAAATGAATGCAAGATAAACCTTTATTGAGGAATACGCAAGCCAGAGGAAAGTAACTCAAACAAATATTTGAGAACCAGAGGTACAAAATCCTTGATATGATCCTGGTTATTGGCTAGGCACCAACTAGAAAATCAATTCCATGTACCAACAAAGGATTTTCTAGAAGCAGGCTTTCTTGCCTTCATTAGTACCTGCTGCATGTCCTCATAAAATAAATGACTAAAAGGTAACAAAACTGAATCATCCAAGGAATCAGCTAAAGATGATTGATATTGGGGTGTATCAAACTTCTCATCTTCTGTGAGTAGATCCTGTTTATGAAGAAGCCTGTGGTAACTGCACTTGGTCACTTCCATAAGAAGGGAGAACCAATGTTGCCTAGGCTAGAAGAGGGCCACCAGAATTATTTTTGGGGTATCCTTTTGAATCTTCAGAATTATCCTGGATGCCAGTGGTAATAGTTTAAATGCATAAAAGGGCATTCCATTCCAATGAAATGAAAATGTATTTGTTTTCCAAGCTTGCTTGCAAGGAGCCCTGAAATAAAAATTGTTTAGTTGCCTGTTTCGAAAGGAGGCAAATAGATCTATTTGAGGTGTTCCCCACAACTGGATCAATTCCTGGAAGAACCCCCCCCCCATTTAATTTCCATTCATGAGGATCTGTCCTGGTCATTTCAGCTTGTCTACCACTATGTTTTGCTCTGGTGGAATGTGAGATTCCTAGAAGATTAAGGAACTCTGAAGAGCTAACTCCCATGTTATCAATTCTAGCCTGCATAGGGGAAACAAACTTGTACTTCTCTGTTTGCTTATATACCACATGATTGCAGTATTGCTTCTAATCACTTAGAGAGGTCCCATGGACCAAAGTTGATGGTGAGAATTCAAGCCATAGATCGTAGTCAACATCTCTTTTAAGTTATTTGCTTTGGTCTGTCTGGAGGATTCCACTGGCCTTGCACTTTTACCCTTGTGGAAACTACTCCATAAGCAAAATCTGATATGTCTGTGCTGGCAGCTTGGATTGGGGTCTGAGGAGAGAAGGGAAGACCTGGGTTCATTTGAATTTGTTGTCTTCGCTAATGCACTTCCCCTTTTTAATAATACCTAAAACTGGAATTTGATACTCCAGAGAATACAAATGTGGAGTCCATGTGTTTTTTTAGAAACCACTTATCTTTGTGTCATGTCTAATCATAGAAGCCATGAAACCTAGGATCCTGAGAAATTCCCTTATAGAAGTCTCAGACTGATTGGAGAAGTAGGAAGTAGAGAGATGGTGGAACCAAGAACCCAATAATATAAATATAAGTATAAGTAAAGAGACTTGTAGGCTGGAGAATAAAATACTTGAAATTTATTCCAAAACAATAATAAATTTCAAGTATTTTATTCTCCAGCCTACAAGTCTCTTTCTCATACTTATGATTGGAGAAGTGTAGTAAAAATTCCAGATAAAGGTCACCTTGTCTAATGTCAAAAAGGCCTTTTCAAAAGAAGACTCTTTACGGCATCCCAGAAACACAATCCTGTGAGATGGAGTCAAGGAGGATTGAGCATTATTTATTTGGAAGCCCAGATTGGTCAAAAGAGACATAACCCATGTCAATGACTATTGACATCAAGAGAAAGACACTATAAAAATAAGCAAGTCAAATAAATAAGGAAATATGTGAATGCTATTCCATCTGTAGTAAGCTATGACTGGGGCTTGAGAGTTTGTGAATACCCTTGGAGCTGTAGATAAATCAAAGGGTAATGCAGAGAACTGATAATGTGACCCACAAACAGAGAATCTTAGACATTTCTTGAGGCCTATTGCTATGGGAATATGGTAGCGAGCATCTTTTAGGTTTAGAATTACCAAATGACTCATGGGAGAAATGAGGGGTTACAGGATCTGTAAGGGGCTCTGTTACAACAGGTGAGGAGCCATCACCTGCCATCAAATAACAGATGGTGTCAGTCATTTTCATCCACAGACTACCTCTATAACAACCCATTACTGCCACTTTAAGGACTATCTGCACCACAGATGTCTAACTACCTCTATTACATACTGGTCCTGCGCCTTCCAATGTGGCTCCCCTGTTTTCTGTCCATCCTGGCGCCACACAATCAAATCTCACAGATTAAATTACTTTTTTGTGGTTATTTTTTTCATACTTTGCCTTACTTTTTAGCATTTTCTTGCATCCTTTTAACACATGCTAATGGGCCAAGACTTGTGTTCTAATAACTGTGAAGGCCGTAACTCAGTTAAGCTGGGGGCTTGGGGCAGCCAGGTGTTGAGAAGTCATAGAGTTCTTGGTTCTTTGAGATGCCATCTCAGACTTTTTTTAAACAACCTTTTGATTCAGTGATGATCTAAATGAAAATCATGAGTAAGGAAAGAAATTATGTCTTATTCTTTTCTTTCAAGGAAAAACAGGTCATGCCTAAAGTTTAATGTTCAAAGCTAACAAAATAATAGTTTCCAATAAATTGAGATGACAAAAGCTTGTAAAGATATATAAAACCTGTATGGAAGTCATACCTCTCAACCTCTTAGAGCAAGAAATCTGGACAAAGCAATAGGTTCATAGGTAGGTACTAGGCCATTGGCCCAAGGGCCTATGTAAGCCTAGCCAACAAGGTTCCCTGGCTTTTGCAACCCAAGAAAATTATTTACCTGTGTCCCTGTTGAGGAGGGCCACAGAAGTGATTCCCGGGGTGAATTTCCTATTTCCCATCCACTCATAGATGGATAGCTTGTTCCAGAGTATGGGAAGTCTCTAGGACAGGATGATGGGGGGGGGGGGGTAAATCCTAGGTTTCATGGCTTCTATGATTAGACATGACAAAAAAATAAGTGGTTTCTAAAAAAACACATGGACTCCACATTTGCATTCTCTGGAGTATCACATTTTTAAATATTGCTCTTACAAACCTAGAAAGTTGATAGAATAACAGATTTTGCATTAGCATGAATTTTCTAAAGGATATGAATCTGAAACTCAAATGCCTGTTATTATTTTCTGACTTCAATCTTTAATAACTTGCTACTAATTTGCCAGAAAACCACAATTTTATGAAAAATGGACCAAAAATATGATGCAAAAATCTGTACAGCGAAGAGGTATGATGGAAGTCTCTGCCTTCCTACTCTTCCAAAACAAGATAGTTACCTTCTGTATACCCCTCTGATGTTAGACTTGGATAAAAGTAAAACCACAAATGGCCACTGACATGCATTATACATCAGAGGATTTGGGGAAGAAACCAGAACTACTGGATAAAACCCACAGAGACAGAACTACATGCAGACAGAACAAAAAAGAAATCACAGCCAAAAACCCAACCGCAGAAACAAACTTGGTGAGCTGGTAATGCTACTCACATCGCCACTGTGCCACTTATTAGTTGCTTTAACATATATCCTGCCCAGACTAGCAACAGTCACTTACTGTGTACAATGCTGATGTTTGTCACTAAAAGTAAAAAAAAAAAAAATTGCAAACCCCCCCCCTTACAGAGTCATTTTTACCACAATCAATTGCTTTAGCACACATCCTGCCCAGACCAGCACAGACAGTCACTTATTGTGTACAGTGCTGATGTTTATCACTGAAAGCAAAAAAATAAATAAATAAAATTATGGCCAACTTTTTACCTTTAGATACATTGCAAATACCCCCCACCCCACATGCGTGTGCACATGCGCACACACACACACACACACACACACACACACACACACACACACACACACACACACACACACACACACACACAATCACCAGGCCATCAATAATAGCAACATTATTCAGTGTACGCAACTTGGACTTCTGACTATGTTAAAAAATCAAAGTAAAGTATTCCAGGTGGCTTCACATAAATGCAGACTAGTTCTGTAGAGCAAGAATAATGATTATTTAAACTGACCAAATGACAGCAGGGTCAGTCATTTGTATTCACCAACAGCCTCTGGACCCAACAATTAAAGCCAAATATGTTGACTGTACACACCTCAAATATGAAACTGTAATACAGTAAAAAGTAGTAACAATTGGCTGTAATAATTTATTTTAATCCACCTACACACACACACACATGCACACAAACACACACACACCATACCTCTCAACTTTACAGATTTTTCCAGAATGTCCAGATTTTTGTCTCATATTTTGGTCCGTTTTTCATAAAATTGTGGTTTTCTGGCAAATTAGTGGCAAATTATTAAAGACTGAATTTAGAAAATAATGACAGACATTTGAGCATAAGGCTTCATACCCTTCAGAAAATATATGCAAATACAAAACCTGTTATTCTATCAACTTTCTAAGTTTGTAAGAGCAATATTTAAAAAATGTCCTGATTTGGGGGACTTTGTCTTACTTTTATTAAAAGCTTTGTCCAGATTTCCTGCTCTAAGAAGTTGAGAGGTATGACACACACACACACACACACACACACACACACACACACACACACACACACACACACACACACACACACACACACACACACAATGATCAGTTACAGCTAAACGTATGACTATGTAAACCTCATAAACTTGTGATCAAATGAATAAATAAATGCATAAATAACTATCAAACAAGGATGCATCTTCTTGGCTCCCTGCATTTAGAATACATTGTCCAAGCCAATGCACCCGCATACACTCACACAAACATATCGATAAACCTCTTTGCCCAAGGCCAAAGGAAAAAGCTATTAAATAACAGGGACAAAGGTCCAAAATAAGGGGTACATATTACTGTTATAGAGTTAGAAAGTTGCTAGAATAATAGTTTTTGCATTACTATGCTTTTTCTAAAAGCTACTAATTCTGAAATTCAAGTGTCTATTATTATTTAGTAACTGTAATCCTTGTTGATTTGCCAAATAAACCACAAATATTACAAGGAACAGTCCAAAATACGTGACAAAACCAGACACATGGACACATTCTGTGAAATTAAAGAAAGCCGAAAGCATCTGACTTCCACATGCACACACACACACACACACACACACACACACACACACACACACACACACACACACACACACACACACACACACACACACACAGACATGTAACTCCACTTGAGTCCCCAGGTCTCTGATTACTTCTTCCGTACTCAGTGTGTTATTGTCTATGTGATAATTTGTGGGTACTTTGTTTTTCCCAAAGGGGATGACTATACATTTTTTGGCGTTAAGTTTGAGGCCATGATTCCGGCACCAGTTGTCCGTTTCAGTGAGACCTTTCTGTAGGATGTGTGTGTCAGCAGGTGAATCAACTATGGCACCCAGTTTGCAGTCATCTGCAAACTTTGTCAGCCATAATCCTCCCATATTTGCTTTCACATCCGAGAAGTAAATGCCGAATAAGAGTGGTCCCAAGACTGAGCCCTGTGGGACACCACTCATGACTGGTTTTGAGTCTGACATGGCTCCAGCAATTTTGACCTTATGGGTTCTGTTTTTTAGCCAGTTTGCTACCCATCTTGTGACATATGGATTTACATTTAGGCTGCTGAGCTTGTCTATGATGCCAGAGTGTGCTATCGTGTCAAAGGCTTTAGCCAAGTCCAAGTAGGCAGTGTGGACAGCCTTGCCCTCGTCGATGGCACTAGTGACTGTCTCAAGAAGTCAACCAGGTTTAAGAGGCAGGATCTGCCTTTACAAAACCGAACTGGGTGGGATCAAGGGTCTGCAGATCTCCAATATCGCCATTTATGAGTTCCATGATGATTCTTTCCATAGCCTTGCAGACCAGGCTGGTCAGACTTATGGGTAGTTACCAGGGTCAGTAGAATTTCCCCTTTGTGGAGTGGGACCACTGTTGCTGTCGCCAGTGTTCAGGTACATATCCTGTAGTGAGGCTAAGATTGAATGGTTTAGTTCATCTTGAAGTTCATGTAACACGCAACCGGGATACCATCGGGTCCCATAGATGCTGTGTTTTTGCTTTGTTGAGTGCTGATTTCACCTGTATGTCTGAGATGACAGGTAGGTTACATTCAGCAGGGATAATTACTACATCTTTAGGGGTGAGGGAGGGAGAAATTTGCACTGAACCTATCTGCCAGAATATTGGCAATGTCGGTAGGGTCAGTGAATTTTTTGTCGTTGTGTACCAACTCAGAGCATATCTGAGAATTTCCTCCCAAGGTTCTGACATAATTGAAGAAGGCCTTGTGATTGTCTTTGGTATCCTTGGCAATCTTTCTCTCAAAGTTGGCTTTAGATGTTTTTATGATTTTACTTGTGCTGATCAGGGAAGCCTTTCCCTTGTGGGATTTGGCTTTGTCCTGCAGTAGCTTCCTTCTTGTTGTACAGTTTGTTTCCAAACGGAGAGGGTCTTGGTTTTAGTTGGGATTGCTTGATCCATGCATTCTTGGAGATGTCCGTAGAAGGCTGTTGTGTAGGATTCAGCATTTTGGGATGTGGTTTCCATTAACCCAGTAGGCTTAAAGGATATCATTTCTGACTTAAGGAGTGTAAAGTCAGCTTTTGAAAAATGTTTCACTGTAGTCTTTTCTTCTGGGGGGTGGGATATGTACATCCAACGTGATCAGTTTATGGTCAGATCTTACTAGTGAGGGGTTTATATCCCATTTGGACCCCATGTTTGTGATAATCAGGTCAAGTATATTATCTCTCCTCGTAGGAGAAGTGACCAGTTGCTCCATAGCATTTGAGTTAATGAATTCCAGGAATCTTTGGGCTAGGGTGTTAGGGCTAGAATAGTGGGCCCAGTCTATGTTGGGGTAGTTGAAGTCACCCAATATGATGGTGTTTGGTGTGACATTCATATCTTGGAATGCTTGATGGGATTCCTGGGATTGGGAGGGTGTTCTATAACATCCAGTTGTACTATGGTGAGTAAAACTTGTATGGTTTCTGATGCTTCATGGGTAGCCACCAATCGAGAGGTGTAGGTGTCCTTTATGAAAATGGACAGCCTGGAACTTGATGCATGATATGAGGTATAGCCTGGTAGCGCTGGAGTGCTCTCAGGAGCCTTGAACCAGGTTTCAGTTACTGCACAGACATCGATGTTCTCCATACTGAGAAGTGCTTTGCCTGCATCTTGAGATTTAGACTTCTGGCGTTGAGCAGCATTACCCTTAATTTTTTCCATTTTTTTTTTTTCGGAGGTTGATTTGTCGAAGCCCAGTGGTGACAGGTGCAAGCCATCCCATGTCATCCCAGGCTGACAGACATTGGATCCCCCTAGAATGACACCAGTGATTAAGCCAATTGTTAAAACTGCTAATTTTGTCTTTGTACTGAGGCATCATTCTTGGTGAAGGCAGGATGCTGCTCAGGGTCAGGGTCATACCAGTCTGGGCTACATAATCAGAGAGCTCCTCAATGTCACTTTTCATGTAGTCCAGGGAGGTACGTCTCAGATCATTCACACCAGCATGGACAATGACTGCATCATACTTGTACTTGCTTTGGAGTGACCTGAGTGCAGCTCACTACCCTCTCCTTATTCAGCCTGGTAAGTGGAACGTCGGTGTGTCTGACTATAGAGTCACCTATTACTAATGTCTCTGGCATAGTGTTTTGCCTTAGGGGCTGTGATTGTGTGACACACCTGTTGTTTGAGGTATGTGTTGTGGGTGTTACGTTTTGTGGGGGTGTATTTCTGGGTGTCTGCTTTGGAGGCCTCTGTTGTTTTGGTAAGTTTTTTATAAGAGCCTCCGTGTATGTCTTTGTGTTCTTATGTGTTTGGTTTGTAGTGGTGGTGGTTTTATGTGTGTGGGTACCTTCTCCTCCTGTCTGGTCTTGCCAGTCCTGAGTTGAGAGAGTTCAGCCTCCAGTCTGGCTATATAGTTGAATCTCTCACAAGTATTTGTGTTAGTAGGAAGGAGGAGAGGGTTGTCTGTGTACATGAGACAATTGTAACATTGTCTTAAGATTCCCAGGTTAACCAGCTGAACAAGAGAGGATGCTAGTGGTCTACCACTCGACATACTAGAATATTATAAGTAGTGCTGTGCCTTTAAGGGAAGTGGGGATTCACAGGGGGTAGTGGATGGCTGTAGTGCTTACTTTAGTATAAGAGTGCTTACTTTATTATAAGAGTGCTTGCTAAGACTAGAAGTCCCGAAAACAAGTGCTAATATATACAGCTAAATAGACTGAGTAGAGCTTTCTAAGTGAAAAATTGAAGAGCAGACTTGGCGGAGCCAGAAATAGTTTAAACCAGTATAACCACTGCTGCGCTATGCACCCAACTGAGGCGGATTTTTATACAGGGAACTTGAAAAGAGCTAGAAATGGTCCAAAGCAACCAATAATTTACAGCTCAAGTGCTGAGGTCACTTCCCCCAGGGACAGATAGGCTGCTCAAGGCTCCCCACTCCCACTGGGGAGCTCAGAAACGTCCTTCTATCCAAGTAAGGCAATGGCCAACACAGGAACTACACACAGCCCAGAATACAGCAAAGCCTGTATACTGGTCCAAACTAGTCGAGCAAAGGCGGGAAAACAAGGAGTATTTTTTTTGTTTTTTGTTTTTTCAGGAAAGCACACAGAAATGCAATTAAGAAAACAGTAAAATCGATTTGCACAGGCTAGCACACTTTAGTGGGCAGCCTCAGCAGTTAAATTAACAAAAAAACAGTATTAATCGACCAGAGTCGGCCAAAATGCTACTTTTAAGTGCAGATACTTCAGAAATCAGCAGATAGACACAAAAACAGTTATAGCTAGTTAAATGAAAGCCAGAGAGGACAATGCAGATAAAAAAAGCCAAAAAATACTTAAATCTGGAAAGTGGTTGCTTCTTTCAGTTCTCTGTTGCCAGGACCCCTCTGCAGGACCACATGGAGCCCTGCTTGGGTATATAGCCCCTGAGGCGGATTTTTATACAGGGAACTTGAAAAGAGCTAGAAATAGTCCAAAGCAACCAATAATTTACAGCTCAAGTGCTGAGGTCACTTCCCCCAGGGACAGATAGGCTGCTCAAGGCTCCCCACTCCCACTGGTGAGCTCAGAAACTTCCTTCTATCCAAGTAAGGCAATGGCCAACACAGGAACTACACACAGCCCAGAATACAGCAAAGCCTGTATACTGGTCCAAACTAGTCGAGCAAAGGCGGGAAAACAAGGAGTATTTTTTTGTTTTGTTTTTCAGGAAAGCACACAGAAATGCAATTAAGCAAACAGTAAAATCGATTTACACAGGCTAGCACACTTTAGTGGGCAGCCTCAGCAGTTAAATTAACAAAAAAACAGTATTAATCGACCAGAGTCGACCAAACTGCTACTTTTAAGTGCAGATACTTCAGAAATCAGCAGATAGACACAAAAACAGTTATAGCTAGTTAAATGAAAGCCAGAGAGAACAATGCAGATAAAAAAAGCCAAAAAATACTTAAATCTGGAAAGTGGTCGCTTCTTTCAGTTCTCTGTTGCCAGGACCCCTCTGCAGGACCAAATAAACACTAGCTCTTGTGCTCATAGTTCATCTTCTTTTTGCCAAAGGGGAATGTTCAAGGCAAATTTTGCTAAAGACTTGTATAGATATTTACCAGGGGAGAGGGAAGAGGCTAAGGAATGCTGGCATAGTCATTCTATACTGTTGGTCTGTGCCTTTTTCTGAAAAGACCGCTGTTTTTTATTGTAGCTACCCTCTGGTTTTCTTTTTCACATTTTGTTTGCCAGAAGATTCTGTTTATTTGTCTTTTTTGTGTAAAAGGAAGGCCTATAAAATTTGTATTGTGTATATGAAATATGGGTGGCACAGTGGTGCAGCGGTTAGCATTGTCACCTCATAGCAGATGTTCTCTGATTTGATTCTTGGCTGCGGTGCCTTCTGTGTGGAGTCTGCATGTCCTTCCTGCGTTCATGACAGTTTCCAATGGGTACTCTGTTTTTCTCCCACATTTCAAATATATGCAGTAGGTGGATTGGACACTCTAAATTGGCCATAGGTATGAGTGAGTGTGGTGTGCCCGACCCCCTGTGTATACATAGGAGAAGGGTTGGGCACCCGGCTAGCAACCTGACCCTGTAAAAAGATAACCGCTATGTAAGCAATGAGTGCTGGAGGGTGCTTGTTGCCCGATGTGCTGATTAGCATGGGAACGGATGGATGGGTGGATGGTGTATATGAAATATCTTTGAAACTTCCTGAATTAATTTCCCATTTTCATCATATTGTTTACAAACCTGGGTAGCAGAAGTGCAAGATAATACTGCCTTATCTAAAGTTGAATCCAAGATTTCAGACTTCATCTCATCAGCAAACGTTTGCTTACATACCCAGGCAGATCTTCGCAACACTGTAGCAGTGGCCCTAGACACTGTATCTGCACAACAGTGCACACTCTTCAAAGTATGTTTAGATACCTGAGAAAGAGCAAAAACAGTTTGGTTCAGAAAACAGTTGACAGTTTAGTAATCAGAGACCCCCATTGTGACATGCACTAATCTCCATCTCAACAGGCTGAGAAAGTCACAGTTAGTTATTTATTTGGAACCAGGATCCACTAGATCACAGATGTATTCAAGTCACTGGATCACAAGTACCAGTATGACTCAGTCATACTCCATGTGGGTGTAAATAACCTGAGACATACCTCCCAGGACTATATGAAAGGAGACATGATGGAGCTCTCAGACTGTGTGTCTCAGGCTGGCTCGATGCCAGGGGTCTAAACAAAAAACTCCACTCCCTACAAGCTCTTCTCACTCTGGAGAATACTGACATCTGTGCAGTTACTAATACATGGTTTAAAGCCACAGTAAACACCCCAGTAATGCAAGGTTATAATGTCTTCCACATATTTAGACCAGCTGTCTAAAAGTGGAAGTGTCTCAATTTAAATCAAAAACTATAAATGGCTAAAATTTCTTCAACTATTAAATTATTGTCATATAATTTGTATCTCTTCTTAACCAATGTTTTCATATGATGTCTAATTTGGTATAATTATTTAAACTGTAGTTGTTTTTGTATTATTTTTAAAGACTGTACAAGTACTCTTCTTAAAATGGTAATAATTTAGGGCTTTTCTCCCCTGGCCTCTACTGAAAATGGCCTCCAACCCACTTGGACTTTCTTGGCAATCATATGTCAGTAAATAAATAAATAAAAACAATTATACCTCTAGGCTGGTCAAACAGGATGACACACTTGAGTTTCTCCATGTTCAAATCATCATAGGCAAAATTCTTTATCACATCCTTGTAAGCTATTGGTCCCCCTCTATGACCCAGGAAGCTCATAACACTTATTTAAAAATACTAGAGTCATCCACTATCCAACATAATAGGTTCATAGGTGTTTACTAGACTAATGACCACAATGGCCTTTTTAAGCCTAGCCATGCATCCCAAATCTCTGACAAGTTCTGATACCCTTGATTAATGTAAGCAGGGGCCTGGGAGATGAAACATTTACAGGTTGCCTGTGTCCATTAGAGACACAGGTGCCAAACCAGGGATGAATTTCCTGTTCACCATCCAACTGTCCAAGTTGCACTTGAATTGGGTTAGGGAGGAACGCTGCTTCACATGGATGGGGGACCTGTTCCACAGATGTGGTAGTCTCTGGGATACATACCTGTCTCTCCAGCAAGTCCTATTTATATCACAGGCAAGGTTTAAGTCTTTAGAATGGGTAATTCTGGTGCTGTTTATTTTGTGGATATGCAGGAGGTCCATCAAAGTGGGGTCTGTCAATACAATGTATTCCAGGTATAGATCTCCCCTCAAAAACCTGTAGGAGACAGAATACAGGGGTAGCGCCTTGAGGCAGTCTGCAAAGGACATTTTACTTACATCCTGTATTTTTATAGTGAGGAACCTCTGTGGATGTTCCAAGTGTTGGATATGCCTGGATAGGTACATACCAAAGGGGGCATTGAACTCATTGATAGGTCTGATGAATGCTGAATACAGTGGAACAATGACTTCCTTGGACTTAGATGCCATACCATTGTTTATGAGTTGCTCAACATAGAATGATTTCCTCACTACTGCAGACACATGATGGTCAAAGGCTAGATTACTATCTATGTGTGTCCCTATGTCCCTGACTACTAGGTCAGCTCTAAGGGGTGTGTTGCCAATATGATAATTACCAGGGGTGGATGACTTCCCAAAGGATATTATTGTGCATTTCTTGGCATTTAATTTTAGTCCTTGGCTCTGACACCAGTTGTTTGTCTATGTCAGACCATCTTGGAGAACATTTGTGTCAGTGTGTGATTCAACAACAGCTCCTAATTTGCGATCATCTGCAAATTTAGTCAGCCAGAGACCACAGACATTGACCTTGACTTCAGAGAAGTAAATACCAAAAAGAAGTGGTCCAAGGACTGATCCCTGAGAGACTCTACTTGTGACTGGCCTCTTTGTAGTGGTGAACTCCTCAATTCTAACTTCCTGGGTCCTGTCTGCGAGCCAGTTGGCTATCCACTGGATGACATACGAGTTTCTACCTAACCTCTTGAGTTTGTCAACAATGCCTGAGTGGGTATTGTGTCAAATGCCTTGGCCAGGTCAAGGTAGGCATTGTGAACCATTTTTCCCTCATCCATTGTTTTGGTTACCTTCTCAAAGAAGTCCACCAGGTTAAGTAGGCATGATATGCCCTTGACAAAACCAAACTGGATTGGGTCCAGTGTCTGGAGGTATACTATATCTCTGTTGATCATTTTCATGATAATTCTTTCCATGGCTTTATATATAAGACTAGTGAGACTTATGGGTCTGTAGTTTCCAGGGTCTGTAGATGGCCCACCTTTGTGCAGAGGGATGACTGTTACTGTTCTCCATTCATGAGTCAGGAAGCCTGTTTGGAGGCTACAGTTAAATAGTAATTCCAGAGGCCCTGATAGGTCATATTTCATGCTATTTAGAAGGCATCCTGGGATATTGTGTGGGCCCATTGATGCAGTTTTCTTGGTCTTGGAGAGAGCACTAAGGACCTGTTCCCTAGAGATAGTAGGAGGAGTTATATTTTATGGTATTTCCTGAGGGGAGGTTGAGGGGGGTAGAGGGGTAAAGTTGGAGCTGAATTTATCAGCCAGGAGGTTTGCTATATCTTCTGACTCAGTATAGATAGCTCCATTTTCAATGAGCTCTACACACAATTTTGTATTGTCTTTGAGGTTGCAGACATAGCTAAAGAATGCTTTGTGGTAGTCATTGGCCTGGGAGACCAAAAATCTTATCTCAAATTTGGCTTTGGTAGACTTTATTTGACCTCTAACTTGTTTGTTTAGCTTAATTAGAGTGCTTTTATCCTTCTAGGTGCTGCACCTCCTAATTTTTGCCACAATTTTCTTCCTTCTGGTATACAGCCTATTGATTTTGTGATTACACCAGGGTGGCTTGTTTTCTGAGTTAGTTCTGTACTTCTTCCTGGTGGGTACAGCTACCTCTATGCATCTATTAACATGCCCCATGCCATGGTAGTTAAAGTCACCATATTCATTGGTGACTTTAACTACCTCACTATTAACTGGGAATCATATAAAACAACAATGAGCATGCAGGTTCAAAGATTCTTGGATTTGGTATACTCATAGTCTCTAGACCAGTTAATCCATACAACAACTGGGGGTACAAACATACTGGATGTGGTACTCACAAACATGGGAAAGCACTGCATACCCCCACTGTAGTGTTATCTCTGTTAAGGACTGACCACAAAACTGTCTCATTTGAATTAAAAATAAAACTCAGAATCCCAGCTTAACCCGGAAACATTTAAGAACTGTTCTTAGACAAATGTCCTATGACTAAGTGATAATCTGTCAAAATTTTAAGCCCCCCTACCCCCCACCAAATCCTGAGAATATTGCTGTCTATTCAGAATTGTTCACATAAGCCCTATACAAACATGTTGGTAGCTACATTGAGACAGCTATACCTACCAGGAATAAGTACAGGACCAACTCAAAAAAAAAAAAAAAGCCACACTGGTGGAAACCCAACATCAATATATTAACAAAAGGAATAAAATCTTGGGGAAGAAATCAGAAGGTGTAGTACCCATCAAGGTAAAATCACTCTCATTAATTTAAACAAACAACTCAAACAACAAACAAAGTCAACCAAAGGCACATTTGAGGTGAATTTAGCCCCCTCCCCAGGCCAAGGACAAGAACAAAGTATTCTTTAACTACGTTCACAACCTCAAAGTTAATACACAGATATGTGCAGAGCTAACTGAAAGGCAGCCACCCATACTCAGCCAGAAGATATAACAAACCCACTGGCAGACAAATTCAGCTCAACTTTTACCACTCCTTCCCCAATCCCCTTCAGGAAATAACCATTAAATATAACTCTCCCAACTATTACTGGGGTGCAGGCTCTCAACCTCAATGCACTCTCTCAGGCCAAGAAAACTGCATTGATGGACCCTGACAATAACTCAGGTTGCCTCCTAAATAGCATGAAACACAACCTGTCAGGGCCTCTGGAATCATTATTTACCCATAACCCTCAAACAGGTTTCATGCTTCAAGAATGGAAGACAGCTACTGTTATTCTTCTGCACAAGCTTGGGCTATCTATGGACCTGGGAATCTACAGACCTATACGTCTTACTAGTCTCATATATAAAGTCATGGAAAGAATTATCATGGAAACGACGAATGACACAGGAACTCCAGCATGGAATCTCAACCCAGTTTTGTTTTGTCAAAAGTAAGACATGCTTACTAAACCTTGTGGACTTCTTTGAGAAGGACACCAAGGCAATATATGAAGGTAAAACAGTGTACACTGCCTACCTTGACCTGGCCAAGGCATTTGACACAATATCCCACTCAGGTCTATATAGACAAACTCATGGTTAGGTGTTGACACCTATGTCAAAATAGATAGCCAGCTGGCTCACAGACAGGACCCAGGTAGTTAGACTGGAGGAGTCTACCACTGCAAAGAGGTGGTCAGCAGCAGAGTACCTTAGGGCTCTGGCCTGGGACCATTACTTTCTGGCATCTACTTCTCTGAGGTCAAAGCCAAAGTCAAGGGCCCCTGGTTGACAAAGCTTGCAGACAGCTCAAATTAGGAACAGCCATAGAATCCCCCACAGGCACAAGTGTCCTCCAAGAAGGGCCAACACAGACTAATAATTGGTGTCAAAGCCAAAGTCTAAAACTCATTGTGCATAAATGTATAATAGTATCCTTTAATAAGATGGCCACCTCTGATAACTACCATATTTACAACATACTCCCTAAGAGTAGACCTGGTAGTCAGGGATTTAGGAATGCATGTAGACAGTAACCTGGCCTTTGACCATTATGTCTCTATAACAGTAAGAAAATCATTCTATGTTGTGCAACTTATAAATAAAGGTATAGCATCAAGGTCCAAGGAGGTCAATGTTCCATTGCATTCAGTACTCATCAGACACATCACTGAGTATAATGTTCCCTTTGGTATGTATCTGACCAGGCTCATCCAACTTTTGGAATGTGCACACCATTTCCTCAAAAAAGTAACCAGACCATAAATAACATGTGCTATGCAGATCATCTCATAGTATTATACCTGTATTCTTTTTCCTACAAACTGTTGAGGACTAACCTATACTTGGAATACAAAGCATCCTTGGACCACACTTTAGACCTCCTGCACATCCACAAAACAAATAAATAGCAGCAGAATTATACACATTCTAATGATTTAAACCTGGCCTGTGGGGTCTACTTCATTTGCCCTAACTTCCGATTGACCGACACCCATTTGCCCGAGACCATTTGACCGAAATTCCATTTGACCGACACTTCATTTGACTGACAAGTATTATTGGCAAGAAAATGGGATATGCCCCCTTCCCCACTGTAGTGCGACCCTGGAGTTAGAATATATAGTTAGGGAGGTGTGTTTTACTAAGCAATATTAAAGCAAAACTAAACAATATAATATGAAATTAAGTGGGGGGCTTCGCCCCCCACACACCCCAACTATATATTCTAACTCCAGGGTCGCACTACAGTGGAGAAGGGGGCATATCCCATTTTCTTGCCAATAATACTTGTCGGTCAAATGAAGTGTCGGTCAAATGAAATTTCGGTCATTTGGTCTCGGGCAAATGGGTGTCGGTCAGTCGGAAGTTAGGGCAAATTAAGTAGATCCGGCCTGTGACATACATAGGACCTGCTGGAGAGACAAGTATGTATCCTAGAGACTACCCGTTTTCTGGAATAGGCTCCCCATCCATGTGAAGTAGAGTTCCTCCCTAACCCAGTTCAAGTGTAATTTTGAACCAATGGCTTGGGAATCAGAAATTCTCCCCTGGTTTGGCACCTATGTCTCTAAATGACAGATCCAGCCTGTAAAAGTGTTACACAACCTAGGGGTTTCTAAAATGTGTTGATTACACTTGAAATGCATGGCTAGGCTTAAAAAGGTCCCAGTGGTCATTAGTCTACTACACAGCTATGAACCTAAGAATGGAAGCCAGTTCCCTCAGACTGTCCATATGACATAGTATAAATGTCCACATATATGCCTGGTAATTCAGAATTCAGAAGGCTAAAGTGGCAGAAGAAAACATTCTCTTACCTACACAATCTAACATTTTACCCTGCTTATCACCAGGTGAAGGGTTGGGATTGAGCACCAAGCTGTTTCCAGCACAAGATTCAGATGAAATGGCAGCTGGGACTGATCTAACGAGAGAGAAAAGAAACTGGAGCTATGGGCAATGTCATATTCCTCAAGATGTTATCAATATGTGTGTGTGTGATAGTAGGGGTGATTTGCTGGTGACTTTGAGTTTATGCAAGTGAAAGTTGGATGGTATCCATTGAAAACTATGGTGTATGAAATTTCCTTCTTTATATGGTAAGGCAATAAATTAGTTATGTTATGTATTCTTGGTTTGGAATGACCCCTACTGGTGTTTGAAGTATGGATTTTCTAAACATTTTATTTAACATTTGTTTACCAGGAAAGTCTGACTTGGAATGAGCCAATTTTCAACAGAGGCCCAGGGAGAAATGCTCCAATGCATGTCTTTGTAATGTGAGAGGAAACAGGAGTACCCAGAGGAAACCCACACGAACACAGGGAGGACATGCAGGCTCCACACAGAAAGCACCCCAGCAAAGAATCGAACCAGAGAACCTCTTTCTGTGAGGCAGCAATGCAAACCACTGCACCACTTGTCCATCCAACTTAACATGTCTCTAGAGGACAGCACTGTGACTTTACTCATAAATATTTACCAACTGACTCTCGCTGATGGAAAGGCAAAAGTTGTTAGGCTGCATCATCCTTAGGACCACTACCCTATGATGGTGCGGCTGGAGGGCTTACACCTTGCAGCTATTACCCTGGCAGAGATATTCAAGTCAAGCCCATGACAGAAATGGATTAGATGGGAAGGCTTGATGGTCATGAGCAACTGGAGATTATAGAACAAATGATGTATTTGGCCTCTCTAGTAAGGAAGCAAGTTCCTTTTGAGAGTACTGATAAGATAGTAATAATGTGCTTTTATATAATGCCTTCTATTAGTAAGTCATAGATTATCTCTATGACTTACTAATAGAAAGCAGAATAACACCAGAAATGTACAACTATTTTTATTTAGCCCACTGGACAACTCCATTTATATATGGACTTCCCAAAATCCACAAAAGTTTAATAAAACCACCCATGAAACCTATAGTCTCTGGCAAGAGATGGATCATTACAGCAATATCAACGTACCTGGATAAGCAATTAACTATCTTTTTAAAGAATTGTAACAGTTATATCAAGGATACTCAAGATTTTTTGTTGAAACTCAATGACTGGTCAAAAACGAATACATATGATCATATTAGGTTTGTAACTATGGATATCAAATCGCTTTTTACTGTTATTTCCAATGAATATGGAATTGAAGCAATAAGGGAATTTTTGAATATATATAGCCATTATGGTACAGATAAGACTGAGCTGTTATGTTCTATGCTGGATTGTGTCCTAAATAATAATGTGTTTATGTTCAATAAGAAATTTTACCATCAGTGACCGGGTGTAGCAATGAGCACATCAGTCGCAAATATTTATGCTAATTTGGTGTTAGCTAGATGGGAAGATACATTTATCTTTGATAAACATAATGGAGTGTTCACAAATGCTAATCTACTTTTCTTTACGAGATTTGTGGATGATGCATTTATGTTGTGGAAGGGCAGTTTGGATGAGCTTGCTTTATTTGTTGACTATTTGCACTCTTCAAAAGACTTCTTGATATTTGATGTTAAGTCATCCTGTGATAGCATCAACTTCTTAGATATTACGGTATCTAAAAAAGATATATTATTCAATACTGTGATCTACAGAAAAAATGTACTAGCAGTTAGGTATGTACATTCAGAGTATGCATCCTAAACACATTTTTAAAGGAGTTGTTAAAAGCCAATTCATGAGAGTAAGCAGATTAAGCACTGAGAATGAGAAGTTTATAGGCGGGAGGGTGGCGTAATGGTTAAGGTGTTTACCTTAGAAACACAAGGTGCAGGGTTTGATTCTCACAGGGGGTAATTGGCTAGGCTTAAAAATGGTCCATGAGGGCTGTTAGCCTAGTAATAATCCAATCCATAATCCATAAGGGAAATGGAAGGTATGGCATTAGACTTTAAAATTAAAGGCTACAATAATACAACTATTGAGAAAACAAAAAGCTTGTTAAATGAGTTAAGGAATGATGTGGCCAAACCATATTTGTTGAGAGATGGTAGCGATACCTCGAATGATGTTAGGGGTGAGAAAAGGAATAGAGCTAGAGTTAGATACATGATGAAATATAATAGACATACGAAAATAATACAATGGATTATTAATAAGAATTGGACTATCCTAGCCTCAAGTCAGAAAGTTAATGAGATAGTGGGTGTAAGATCTTGGTTTGTGTATAAGTGGGAGAACAATCTAAGACAATATTTATGTTATAAAAATGTGAATAAAGGGAAAATAGATAATGGTTCCAAGAATAGAAAGAAAGTTGGAACAATCCCCTGTTATAATTGCGTTCACTGTAGAAACATTAATACAGACACAGTATTTAGACATCTCATTAGTCAAGGAATGTTTGAGTTTAAAGCTCTAGGCACATATAACACTGAGAATGTAGTTTACTTTGTGAACTGTATTCAGTGCCAAAGTTTTTACATTGGTAAACTAGTTTCTGTGAGGCCATTTTTTGCTTGGGCTAAAGGAAAGTCTCTCTGTTGATCAGTGGCAGTGAAAAACATTGAGCAGCCTGCCTGCCCCTGTAGGAGTGGTTACTGACTTGAAACTGTAGTTTTATTGGCCATTCTGGGTCAATTCCAAAACTCCTTCATCTTCCTCTCTTAAAACCTGGTTGCCTCATGGTTTTGGCGTCTTTTCAGGCTTGTTGGCTGTTGGTGAAGCACCCATCAAGAGGAGAAAATGCTGAGAGAAGAAAGGAGCCACTTTTGAGACTTTAAGTATTTTTCCTCTGTTTATTTGCTAAGTTTTTCTGCATAGCCAACTATTTTGAGCATTGTCTGGCTTGTTAAATTTGATTTCTGCATTAGTAACTGTATTTAGAGCACAACCTAGAGCTGTTTACTGAATTTCCTGTTTGCACTTATTTTTAAAATCGTTTTTTTCTCAAAACTTGCATTTTATCTGTCTTTGGCCTAGCACTCTTGTGTGGGGTCATTTACTGCACTGTTATAACTTGCTGATACTTGTTAACCTCTGCTATCTCTGAAAAAACAAAAAAACAAAAAGAATCTTGCTTTTTTCCCACTTTTCTGAGATTTAAAAAAGTTCAGTTACAGGCTTGCTGTTCTTGAACTGTTTGTAAGTTTCTGTGAGGCCATTTTTTGCTTGGGCTAAAGGAAAGTCTCTCTGTTGATCAGTGTCAGTGAAAAACATTGAGCAGCCTGCCTGCCCCTGTGGGAGTGGTTACTGACTTGAAACTGTAGTTTTATTGGCCATTCTGGGTCAATTCCAAAACTCCTTCATCTTCCTCTCTTAAAACCTGGTTGCCTCGTGGTTTTGGTGTCTTTTCAGGCTTGTTGACTGTTGGTGTGGCACCCACCAAGAGGAGAAAACGCTGAGAGAAGAAAGGAGCCACTTTTGAGACTTTAAGTATTTTTCCTCTGTTTATTTGCTAAGTTTTTCTGCATAGCCGCCTATTTTGAGCATTGTCTGGCTTGTTAAATTTGATTTCTGCATTAGTAACTGTATTTAGAGCACAACCTAGAGCTGTTTACTGAATTTCCTGTTTGCACTTATTTTTAAAATCGTTTTTTTCTCAAAACTTGCATTTTATCTGTCTTTGTCCTAGCACTCTTGTGTGGGGTCATTTACTGCACTGTTATAACTTGCTGATACTTGTTAACCTCTGCTATCTCTGAAAAAACAAAAAAAAAAAATCTTGCTTTTTTCCCACTTTTCTGAGATTTAAAAAAGTTCAGTTACAGGCTTGCTGTTCTTGAATTGTTTGTAAGTTTCTGTGAGGCCATTTTTTGCTTGGGCTAAAGGAAAGTCTCTCTGTTGATCAGTGGCAGTGAAAAACATTGAGCAGCCTGCCTGCCCCTGTGGGAGTGGTTACTGACTTGAAACTGTAGTTTTATTGGCCATTCTGGGTCAATTCCAAAACTCCTTCATCTTCCTCTCTTAAAACCTGATTGCCTCGTGGTTTTGGCGTCTTTTCAGGCTTGTTGGCTGTTGGTGAAGCACCCACTAAGAGGAGAAAATGCTGAAAGAAGAAAGGAGCCACTTCTGAGACTTTAAGTATTTTTCCTCTGTTTATTTGCTAAATTTTTCTGCATAGCCGCCTATTTTGAGCATTGTCTGGCTTGTTAAATTTGATTTCTGCATTAGTAACTGTATTTAGAGCACAACCTAGAACTGTTTACTGAATTTCCTGTTTGCACTTATTTTTAAAATCGTTTTTTTCTCAAAACTTGCATTTTAACTGTCTTTGGCCTAGCACTCTTGTGTGGGGTCATTTACTGCACTGTTATAACTTGCTGATACTTGTTAACCTCTGCTATCTCTGAAAAAACAAAAAAACAAAAAGAATCTTGCTTTTTTCCCACTTTTCTGAGATGTAAAAAAGTTCGGTTACAGGCTTGCTGTTCTTGAACTGTTTGTAAGTTTCTGTGAGGCCATTTTTTGCTTGGGCTAAAGGAAAGTCTCTCTGTTGATCAGTGGCAGTGAAAAACATTGAGCAGCCTGCCTGCCCCTGTGGGAGTGGTTACTGACTTGAAACTGTAGTTTTATTGGCCATTTTGGGTCAATTCCAAAACTCCTTCATCTTCCTCTCTTAAAATCCTGTTTTGTGCGGTTTTGCGCGTTTTTGAGCATAGCGCAATAGCGGGCAGTGCCATCTAATTGGGTTTAAACTATTCCTGGCTCCACAAAGTCTGCTCTTCACTTTTTCCCTTAGAACTGCTCTATCTCTCAATTTAAACACCATATTCTCATTCTAAGGCCATTCACTGGTCCAATTAAGTAATCATACAAGTTAGCTCTATTAAACCATAAGCACTACTTACTCTTATACTCTCTACGATTACCCTGTCCTCTATTGGTCCATTTTAAATTCAGTTTCCCTATTACTTGAGCATGTCCAAAGGTCAGTCAATGGTTTCCTCTCCAGTCCAGCTGGTGAATCTGGGAATTTTGAGGCAATGTTACAACTGTCTCATGTACACGGACAACCCTCTCCTCCTCCAAACAGGTTCAAATATATGTGAGAGATGCAACTATTTAGCCAAACTGGAGGCTGAGCTCTCTCATCTCAAAACTGGTGTAACCAGTCAGGAGGAGAAGGTAACCTCACACAACACAATTCCAGTATCACATAGTCCCACCACATCAGCGAACCAAACACATAAATACACAAAAACATACTCGGAGGCTCTAAATAAAAATCTACCTAAGCAACAGAGACCTCCAAAGCAGACATCCAAGCAAACGCTACCTCAAAACAAAACACACACAACACATAATCCACAAAGTCAGTGTGCCAAGCAGCCACAGCCCTTAAGGCTGAATAACACACCTGATACTTTTGTTATAGGTGACTCTATTGTCAGACACACTGACGTCCCGCTCACCAGGCTGAATAAAGAGAAGGTCACAGTGAGCTGCCTGTCGGGTGCTAGGATCAGACACATAACGCAAGCACTCAGGTCACTCCAAAGCAAATACAAATATGACTCAGTCATTGTACATGCTGGTGTGAATGACCTGAGACGTACCTCCCTGGACTACATGAAAAGAGACATAGAGGAGCTCTCTGATCATGTAGCCCAGGCTGGTATGACCCTGACCTTGAGCAGCATCTTACCCTCACCTAGAATGATGCCACAGTACAAAGACAAAATGATCGATTTTTAACAATTGGCTAAAATTTTGGTGTCATTCAAAGGGGATCCAGTGTCTGTCAGCCTGGGATGACATGCTCGACAAACCACGTTGCTTCGCTAGGGATGGCTTGCACCTGTCACCACTGGGCTTTCGGATATTGGCAAAGGCTCTTGCCACCCCCATAGTGCCTTTTTTAGGCAAGGCTCAAAAGTCAAACCCACCCCCATAGACAGCACAAGAACAAGAAACTAAGGGTAATGCTGCTAAACGCCAGAAGTCTTAACCTCAAGATGCATGCACTCGAAGCTCTCCTCAGTATGGAGAACATCGATATCTGTGCAGTGACAGAAACCTGGTTCAAGGCTCCAGAGAGCACCCCAGCACTACCAGGCTATACCTCATATCATGCTTTTCGGCCCCAAAACCCGGACCGAACCACAAAAGGAGGGGGAGTTTCCATATTTATCAAGGATATCCACACCTCCAGGTTAGTGGCATTGCATGAAGTATCGGAGACCATCCATGTGCAACTAACAGTGGGCAAGACTGCTTTTCAGTTTATAGCATCCTACAGACCACCCTCTCAAAGTCAGGAATCCCATTTGGCTTTCCTGAAAACATTGGAGAACATGAAGATCTCTCCGAACACCATTATATTGGGCGACTTCAACTACCCAAACATTGACTGGAAGCACTACTCAAGCCCCAGCACCTTAGCCCAAAGATTCCTGGAAATTATAAACTCAAATGCTATGGAACAACTAGTCACCACTCCCACAAGAGGGACAACATACTAGACCTGATCATTACCAACATGGGGACTCTATGCTCCACACCAGAAGTATATCCCTCATTGGTAAGATCAGACCATAAATTAATTTCACTGGATGTCCACATCCCGACCCCACCCCCAGCCCAGAAAACCACAGTGAAAAACTTCTCAAAAGCGAACTTTTCACTTCTCAAAACCGAAGTGGAATCCTTCAAGGCCCCAGGGCCAGTGGAAACTACAGCCCAAACTGCAGAATCCTATATAAATGCATTCTACGGACATCTCCAGGAATGCATGGATCATGCTATCCCAAACAAAACCAAGACCCAATCATCCAAAGGCAGGCGTCCAGTCTGGTGGACCCCTGCCATAAATAAACTGTACAACAGAAGGAGGAAGCTACTACATGATAGAGCAAAATCCCTAATAGGGAAGGCATCTCTGATCAGTACTAGCAAGAAATTACGATCCCTCATAAAATCCTCCAAGGCCAGCTTCGAGAGAAAAATTGCACAGGACACCAAAGACAATCATAAGGCTTTTTTCAGTTATGTTAGAAACCTGGGATGCAACTCCCAGACTTGTTCTGAGTTGATTCTAAATGACAAAAAATACACTGAACCCACAGACATCGCCAATATCCTGGCAGACAGGTTCAGTGCAAACTTCTCCACCCCCCCCCCAAAAAGAGCAAGTATCTATCCCGGCAGAGGGATGCCTCCCAAACATCTCAGATGCTCAGGTGAAGGCTGCCCTCTCCAAAGCAAAAAACACTGCTTCCATGGGACCAGATGGCGTCCCAGGTTGCGTCCTACATGAACTACAAGAGGAACTAATCCCTCAAATAAAACAGCTATACAATCTCAGCCTCACTACAGGATACGTGCCCACAGAATGGCGTACAGCAACAGTGGTCCCACTCCACAAAGGTGGAGCCTCTACGGACCCTGGAAACTATCACCCCATAAGCCTGACTAGCTTAGTCTGCAAGGCTATGGAGAGGATCATCATGGAGCTCATAAACAAAGACATTGGGGACCTACAGGCACTAGATCCTACCCAGTTCAGCTTTGTCAAGGGCAGATCCTGCCTTTTGAACCTGGTTGACTTCTTTGAAGCAGTCACCAAAGCCATAGATGAAGGGAAGGTAGTCCACACAGCCTATCTGGACCTTGCAAAGGCATTTGACACAATACCCCACTCGGGCATCATAGATAAGCTATCCAGCTTAAATATAAACCCCTATGTCACAAGATGGGTCGCAAACTGGCTCAAAGACAGAACCCACAGAGTGAGAGTTGCTGGAGCCATGTCAGACTTGAAACCGGTCACAAGTGGCGTCCCACAGGGTTCTGTCCTGGGACCACTCTTGTTCGGTATATACTTTTCCGAGGTACAGGCAAACGTGGGAGGACTATGGCTCACCAAGTTCACAGACGACTGCAAACTGGGCGCCATAATCAACTCTCCAGCTGACACAAACATCTTTCAAAAAGGTCTCACAGAGACAGATAACTGGTGCCAGTGCCATGGTTTAAAGCTAAATGCCAAAAAATGTATAGTCATACCCTTTGGCAAAAACAATGTGCCCACAAATTACCACATAGGCGGAAACCCATTAAGTACAGAGAAAGTTATTAGGGACCTGGGGACCCACGTTGATAGCAATCTCTCCTTTGAAAACCACATTGCCAAAGTGGTTAGAAAGACCTTCTACATAGCCCACCTCATGATGAAGGGTTTCACATCTAGATCAAGAGAGGTAATCGTGCCCCTTTATTCATCCCTCATCAGGCCCATCATAGAATACAATGCCCCTTTTGGGATGTACCTTACCCGACACCTGCAGCAATTAGAAAGACCAAAAAAGTATCTCACCAAGAGGATCAAGGGTCTCAAACAGATGCCATATGCTGCTCGGTTAAAAAAACTCCAGCTCTACTCAGTTGCATACCGCCTACTTGAGGCGATCTATGCCTGACATACAAAGCTATGTCAAATCCAGAATTAATGGACATGCTCCACCTCAGTAAATCTAAATCCCTTAGAGCCACACGCTCAAGGGACTTAAACCTCAGCACAGAAATAAATAGAACTTGCTGGAGGGACAGGTTCATAACCCAGAGGCTCCCTTCGCTCTGGAATAGAATTCCAGTTCATGTGAGGCAGAGCACCTCACTGAATCTCTTCAAGAAGAATCTCGATAAGTGGATGGGGGATCATAGGTTTGTCCCAGAGATTACTCTCGTGTCACTATTAGACAGAGGCACAGTAAACTAAACCTTAAAAAGGGCACAGTATACTCAAATCAAGGGGTGGCGTAAGCCATACAGAATCGGGCTAGGCTTATAATTGCCCCAGGGCAGATAGCCTAGTATGAACCTATGAACCTATGAACCTAATAAAAAACTGAAAGATAGAATTAGTGCGCATATGTCAGACATCCATAGGAATGTTACTACTAATGCCTTGACAAAACATGTATTTAACTATGGGGTAGAACATAAATTTAAATTTAGAATTTTACAGACTGTGCATCTCAGTGATAGTGGGGGGATATAGTCAATAAAAACAGAACTAAATGAATATAAATGGATTAACTATTTCAAGGCAGATAGTTTACCAGGGTTTAGTAGCAGCAACAGTAGTAAACCTGTTTTAAAGTATAAACATGATATTATTTAAGGAATACTCATTTTAATTTGATGTGTATGATGTGTCCCTTTTAAAAGTTGATTACTGATGTTAACTGGAACTGTGAATTGATTGACTGTATTTGGTATATAAGGAAGGAACTGTTTGCAGGTTTAGTGCACTGAAAAAGAGGTTTACTCAAAAGCTTTGTTTTGTGCTTCATGCAGTGTTTTATTAAACTGATTTATTGAACGGTGGACTTCTGGTTTGTTTTTTTATTGTTCCATGTTGTATGGTCTATATTTGCAGCAGGAGTCTATGATAAGCACAGACTGCCCTTATCCAAGAGGGATGTAGGTGACACCCCCAAGGTAAATTTACAGTCTCCCATCCAGTTGTCTAAGTTACACTTAAATAAGGTCATTGAGGAGCTCTGTTTTATGTAAAATGGGAGTTTGTTCCAGAGGAGTGGCAATCTCTGGGAGATATACCTGTCTCTCCAGCATGTTCTGTTAATACCTCAGACTAGGTTAAGATCCCTAGAGTGAATGAATCTTGTCCCATTTGCCTTGTGGATGTGCAGCATTTCCATTAGGACAGGGTCAGAGAGTGCTCTGTAGGCCAGGCACAAGTCGCCTCTCAGCAGCCTATAAGATACAGAGTACAGTGACAGGGCCTTCATTCTGTCCATGTAGGTTATGTGTTGAAGGGCCATGAATTTTCTTGGTGAGAAACCTCTGAGTTCTCTCCAGCTGCTGCAGGTGTCTGGATAGGTACATACAGAAGGGAGCGTTGTACTCTATTAGTGGTCTGATGAGGAAAGAGTACAGGGGAGTTATGACATCCTTAGCTCTGGATGCGATACCCTTACTTATGAGATGTGAAACATAGCAGGCTTTCCTTACCACTGTGGACACATGATGATCAAAGTTAAGGTTGCTATCAACCTATGTTCCCAAATCTCTCACCACAGGGTTTGAGCTATGGGAAGCACTGTCAATATTATAATTTGCAGGGACTTCCCCTTTTCCAAAAAGGATGATAACACATTTTTTGCATTTATTTTAAGTCCATGGCTTTGGCACCAGTCATTTGTCTGTATAAGCCCTTTTTGTAATATGTCAACACTGTCAGGGGACTTGATGATTGCACCCAGTTAGTAGTCATCAGCGAACTTGGTAAGCCACAGGCCATCTATTTTCAACTAGACTTCACAGAAATAGATTCCAAACAGTAGGGGGCCCAGCACAGATCCTTGTGGTACGCCACTGGTAACTGCTCTGCTGGCAGAGATGGAATTCCCAACTTTGATTGGTATGCATTCTGTCAGTGAGCCAGTTGGCTACTCATCTAGTGACATATGGGTTAATTCCCAGCTGAGTGAGTTTCTCAATGATGCCTGAGTGGGGGATTGTGAAAAAAGCCTTGGCTAAGTCAAGATAGGCTGTATGTACTGTTTTGCCTTCATCCAGGGCTTTGGTGAAATTCTTGAAGTCCACCAGGTTTAATAAGGATGATCTACCATTAACAAAGCCAAATTAGGTTGGGTCAAGAGTTTAAAGGTCAACTATGTCTTTGTTAATAAGGTCCATGATGATTCTCTACATGGCCTTGCAGATAAGGCTGGTTAGGTTTATGGGTCTATAGTTCCCAGTGTCGGTTGATGGACCCCCTTTGTGCAAAGGAATTACTGTTGCTGTTTTCCACTCTGGTGAGACAAAGCCAGTACTTAGACTGTGGTTAAAGAGAGTGTCAAGTGGTTCCACTAGGTCCTATTTTAGACCATTTAGTAAGCAGCCTGGGATGTTATCCGGTCCCATAGAGACTGTGTTTTTGGCCATGGAGAGTGCAGTCATGACCTGCTCTTTGGACATACTATGTAGTGGACTGGCAACAGTTATGCTTTTGGGTATGTCTGGTGGGGATGGGGGGGGGGGGTGAAGTTTTGCACCAAATCTGTCTGCTAGTAGATTGGCGATGTCCTCAGGGTCGGTACGAGTGGTACCATCCATTATTACTTTGGCACAAAGCTGGGCCTTCCCTTTTAGATTTTCGAAGTAGCTAAAGAATGCATTGTGATTATCCTTAGCTTTACAAGACATTACAAGATAGCTAACTTGCTTGATCAAGCTGTGGAGGGTGTCCTTCCTCTGCTGAGTCAGTTCCCTCTTGTTCTTAGACATTAGTTTCTTCTTGTTGTATAACCTATTTATACTTGGTTTGGAGAAGGGCCTCCTAACCAAAGAATTATGCAACTAGAATACTGTGAATTATGTTATTTGATGTGTAGAGATGTGCTAGATTATTATTAGGTGTTTTGATATCTCTTTAGATTTTATATTATTGTTGTTGTACTACAGTGATAAGATATTTCTGTGAAATATGTAGATAGATGAGAGGTTCTTGTCTATGATTGACTGAATGATTATAAGTGACCAGATGAGTCAGTCTGGAACCCGTTATTTGAGCTGCCTTATGATAATGAGGCAGGTAACACTTGTCTTTAAGCTGGATATCAGAAGTATTAGATCAGACGATATGATATACTAGACATTCTAGCCCTATGTTCTAATTTTTAATAAAGATTTATGATTGACAGTTACTTGACTAAACCTAGATTGTCATAGGTAAGAAAAGTCATAGGTAAAATCTATAAGTTAAGGTTTTCATTTGTGTGAAAAATAAAAGTGACTAGTAGGGTACAGCTGGATCAAAATGTGTTGAAGGTTAATAACAGGAAAAGGGATATGCAGACTTTCTATTAAAAGTTTATTTACATGGTAGAACTTGTGTTTTAATACCAGTGGAAGAGTTAGTTTGTGAAACATGATCAACTTACTGCCTGAAATTGCATTTGTGAAAAGTGAAATGTCATTTAGAATTTACATGAGTGTGCACCAGTCTAAATATGTTTGTGTTTTTATGTTCCTTACTGTTCAAGTTTAAAATTATTGTTGGATTGGACTGTACATATCATAAGGATTTGAGTAAAATGATGTTCATAAAAAAATACAAGTAAAAGAACTTAAATATATGGTCACAAAAGAAGAAATGTTTATATATAAGGGTGTGGGTAGGAAGAGACATTGGAACATATTTTCTTGCAGTGTGGAAGATTTAAAAGAATTTTAGAAGACGGCATCTCAGAAATCTGGAGTGGTTATTTGGGGATATAGTACTGGAAAAATAGTTTATGGCTACTTTTAGGGGTTCAGCAAGAGAGAGTAGTGTTTTAAACAGTACATCAAAATTAATGCCTTTAAAGTACTGTCATAGCCAGACAAAATCAACACTGACATACCTTCTGGGCATTAAATTTTAAAAATAATGGATTTAAAATGTAAAAGTTAATAAATAAATATAAAAATTGCTGTGAGCCACAACCACTTGTAAACCAAAACAATTTAAAGGTGGCGTAAAAAACAAAATACATTAGAGTCCATTATCCGAACACTGATTATCTGAAACATCAGTTATGAGAACCAGCCTTCCAATGTTTTCGGGTAGGAACAATCATAAAGTCTGAATATGTAAACATTATGCATATTCGCTTGAGCATGCTTTTTGAGCTTGTAGTTGGCTCGTTTCTGAAAAATATTCTTTATTTTCCACTGAAATTGCTGAATGGTTGAAAAGTGTATTCCTATATGCAGAAATAAGACAAAGATTTTAGAAGTTTTTTTATCCAGTTCAGTTATATGTTTGATTAGCTGAACAGTTTGATTATTTGAACTATCCTAGGTCCCAATTAGTTCAGATAATCGACTATCTACTGTATTATGATTTATGGCTTCCACTAACCTAAGAGCTGCAGAATATTCCAACATTCAGTAGGATACCATTGGAAAGAAACTTCCATATCAGTGATTATCCCAATAATAAGAATCCAGGAATAATCCACATGATAACACTTTTCTTTCTTCCACCAGCTACACACCAGCTGTAATATTCTAGCATACCTCTCAACTGTCCAGATTTTTGCATAATGTCCAGATTTTTTCTCATATTTTTAGTCTGCTCCTCATAGAATTTTTGGTTTTCTGGATTTTTGTGGCAGATCATTGAGAACTGACTTCACTAAATAATGACAGGCATTTGAGTTTCAGACTTCATATCATTCAGAAAATGCATAGTAAAGCATGGTAACATAACACATTTTGTTCTAGCAACTTTCTAAGTTTATAAGGGCAATATTTAAAACTTGCCCCTATTTTTGGTTCTTTGTTCCCCCATTACTTCTAGCTTTGTCCAGATTTTTTGTACTAAGAGATGTCCTGAAACACTAGATTCACTATTGTTAGATCAGTCTCTGAAACTCAGGAAATGGTGTCCTTTCAGAAAACAAATTTCCATTGACTGGAAGCTTGTTCACTTCATAACTTCAACAACCCTTTTCAAAGTAATGATGATGACTGGCAACTGGCAGTACATAAGAAGAGCCATTACTGTCCAACAACTAATCATCCAGCTCAGGGGAAAAAAATCTTCACAAATGTAAAATGAATAAGCAAATAGAATGCAGCCAACATGTTGTAGAAGTTTAAGCAGTACTGAGCTGAGAAAGAGGTTGACTGTTTGTTTTATAGGCAGTCATTTAGCCTTACTGAGGAATAAGCAGTGGTGTTCTTGTGGATTTGGTTATGAAGAGGCATATTTTGTTGAAGTTGGATTAGAGGATTGTGGTGTTTTTATTGGAAGCTGTGGTGGTTAGTGGTTAGCCAAGTTCCAGATGGGCAAATAGAATGCCACTGCTTATGGCTGATCCGGTAGGTCATGAGAGGTAATGAGATCACTTATGAGCCCCAGAAAAGCAGGTAGTTGATTTTTGACCCATTTTTCTTCATATGTGCCTGAAAGTTTAGGTTTTGATCTAGCCAGCATCTGAAAGAAGAGTTGGTTTGTATGTTATGATTATCTTGGTCATTAATATGGATGGTGCTGGGGGTTTTAGATGGCATTCTCTGGTCCCAAAAATCACGGTTTTAGTTTAGTTTTGTTAGGGTTAAACACAAGCTTTATGAAGGGGAGTCCTGCTGAGAGATAACTTTAAAGCTGATTTTGTATGTGTTGGTGACTGAGCTGGACTTAGAAATGACCATGTCACCTACGCATAATAGTAGTGGAAGATGGAGTGAGTCCAAAAGAAGTTTATTTATACAAATACAGAAAAGTGGAGGGGTATGGAGTTTTGTGAGACAACAGACTCAATAGTGGCTTCTGTTGAAATGGAAGAGAGAGGATTTTAGCCCTAAAACATATTTTGATGAGAAAGCTTTGATGCAGGCAGTCGCCTGTGGACTAATGCATATTTCAAATTAGGTGGGACAGAAGTATGGTGAGATCAACAAGATCAAAGGCCTGGGTGAGATCAGGGAAAAGGCTGCCTTTATCTACATTGTTTAAAATGCTGTCAATGAGTTCCGGAGTGCTGTTGTAGTACTCCTGCTTGAACAGAATCCTCGCAGTGAGTTCTGGAGTGCTGTTGTAGTACTCCTGCTTGAACAGAATCCACACAGTAAGTTCTGGAGTGCTGTTGTAGTACTCCTGCTTGAACAGAATCCTCGCAGTGAGTTCCAGAGTGATGTTGTAGTACTCCTGCTTGAACAGAATCCTCACAGTGAGTTCCGGAGTGCTGTTGTAGTACTCCTGCTTGAACAGAATCCACGCAGTGAGTTCTGGAGTGCTGTTGTAGTACTCCTGCTTGAACAGAATCCACGCAGTGAGTTCCGGAGTGCTGTTGTAGTACTCCTGCTTGAACAGAATCCACACAGTAAGTTCTGGAGTGCTGTTGTAGTACTCCTGCTTGAACAGAATCCACGCAGTGAGTTCCGGAGTGCTGTTGTAGTACTCCTGCTTGAACAGAATCCACACAGTAAGTTCTGGAGTGCTGTTGTAGTACTCCTGCTTGAACAGAATCCACACAGTGAGTTCTGGAGTGCTGTTGTAGTACTCCTGCTTGAACAGAATCCACGCAGTGAGTTCTGGAGTGCTGTTGTAGTACTCCTGCTTGAACAGAATCCACGCAGTGAGTTCTGGAGTGCTGTTGTAGTACTCCTGCTTGAACAGAATCCATGCAGTGAGTTCCGGAGTGCTGTTGTAGTACTCCTACTTGAACAGAATCCACGTTGGTTGTGTAAGAGTATGTGGTATTGTTATAGACAGGAAGTAATTTGATTACATATGAGTTTCTGAAGAATTTTACTAAGGATTCCTAATACAGAAATTGGGCAGAAGTGTGTGGCTGTGGCGGGTTTTGCTTGTTTGTGAGTAGATCTAACTAGATCTGATTTCCAGATGGTGGGCATAGTACTTGAAGTGAGACAGAGGTTATATATGTGAAATGGTGGTCTGATTATATATTCACTGCTGCACTAGACAAACCATGGGTGGAAATAATCAGATCCAGTGGGAGAGACGTATGGAATTTGTTAAAAAAAATAAGGATATACTATTTAGAATATATGCTTTTTGCCATGTTTCAGATATGACTAAGTTCTATGGATTTAATGTGGAGAACTGCACTCAAATCTCTGCTGCTTTTATCATATAAGCTTCCTGCATTCAGGTGTGGTATGCTCTACCCCAAGAACTGCCAGAATAGTTCTGCTGAGCTTGGTCCTTGTGTTTCACCTGATATAGGACAGGGTCAGTGATAGTAGGTTGTGGTTTACAGCAAAATGATTTAAAACTTTATTGAAGTAGTGTGATGTTAATAACGTTATGTATGTGCCCCCATCATACCACTCAACTCTACAGATTTTCACAGAATGCCCAGATTTATGCCTCATATTTTTGATCTGTTCCTCATAAAAATTGTGGGTTTTTTGACAAATCACTGGGATGATCTAAGGATTAAAGTCACTAAATAATGACATGCATTTGAGTTTCAAACTTCATTGCCTTCAGAAAATGCATGCTAACACAAATCCTGTTATTCAAGCAACATTCTAGTTTAAAAGAGTGATATTTCAAATGTGTCCCTATTTCTGGGTCTTTGTCCCCCCGTTATGTCAGGCTTTGTCCAGATTTCTTGCTTTAAGAGGTTGAGAGGTATGGCCGACATCATTCATCAACAAATAGACTAGTATAAATGCTCAGCCAAATATTCAAAGAAAGCTATTAAGGCTACAGGCCTCAGTAATAAACTATTAAAGCACAGGACTGACAGACTTCTTATTGCATATCAAAACACAGTATATGCAACCTCCAGTACAATGACAGGAGACTTGTTCCCAAAGAAGAAATTAAGTGTCTTCCTGGCTAATTAAAACCTAATGTAAGGAGAGAAGGGCAGAATCAACTATTTCAGTTGTTTCAGTTTATTAATGTGGAGCTTCTAAGTATCTTTGCTACTGGGTAACAGGGGTATATCTGGGAATTTACAAATAGTACAAACAGGAGCCAAACTGTATCTCCCCAACTTGTAAAAGGTACACTGGTACTCAGCACCCCTGTCTAAAGGTATAGTTCATGTGATGTTGTTGTATAGAGCAGACATCAGCATTTTGCTGTGATGCATTAACTCCATGGCACATTAGATGGACTGGATTTAGGTTACAGTGAGGCACTGATGGTAGCACTGAAACAAGTCCTTGTGTGATAGTTGGCAGACGTTACTTACAATACAGTATAGTGAAAAGGCTGTGTACCAATTCATGGTTGTCAGTCTCAACAACATCCATTCATTCCAGTGCTGATATTCCGTACCCTTTTGTGCTACATCATAGTAGCCAGTCCCAGAGGTCAAGTTACACAAATGCCACTCTGCAGCACCGATGAGCATTGTGACACTGCCAGCCCAGTTATCTGGAATTTTGTAAATCAACATATGTCATTTGTGAATAGTAATATGATTCATATGCTTGTCTTACAAATGTAAGAGAACTATATGATGTTCATCGTGTTTCACTGTTGCAGTCATTACATTTGGGTTATCCTGCTGGCAGGCTACCCGCAGTCGGCCTGAATTCCAAAGTCCTGGTCCACCGTCAGTTGCTGTCGCCTCTTCCCTGACGTCAGTGCGCCAGGGGTATAAAAGATGCAGCTGATGCCATTTTCTTCAGTCTTTCTTGCTGCGCGGTGCCCGAAGCAAAAGCAGTTCACAAGTGCCGGTCGGCTGACTCCTGAGATTTTCGAAATTGAATTTCAGATCCGAAGTTTTCTTTAAAGCTAGGTACCCTGTTGGGGAAACTTTTTTCTTGCTCCAGACCGATGTCAGAAAAAGTTAACAATTGTATTTCTTGTGGGAAGCAAATACCTCATAGGTTTACCCTGGGTATCTCTTCTGTGTCACTGTTAGACAGAGGCACAGTATACTAACCTCGAAAAAGGGCATAGCAAAATTCATTTAAAATGGGTGGCAAAAGCCAAACACACTCTGGCTAGGCTTATAAATGCCCTAGGGCAGATAGCCTAGTATGAACCTATGAACCTATGAACCTACTGCATTCCTTGCCTAGGCCCTGACCACGACGTAGCTAGTTGTCGGTTTTGTACTAGATTTAACCAACGCACTATTAAGTGTCGGTACATTTTGCTTTTCATTACTTTGGCCGAAGGTTTAACTATATAATGCCGTCGGAACAACCAATGACCGGAATTCATAAAAAGCGCAAGGAAAAAGAAAAGGACAGGCATCCGAGGTCCAAAACTGACGACAAAGCTTCTTCTAGGCCAGTCGCCGGTTCGCTGGTTCTCAGTGAGGCACTTTCGCAGCCCCTGACACCCGCTACCTCAGCTAGGCCTCTGGATACTCAAGGTATTGGGCCTTCGGAAACTAATCCCTCAGATGGGTCCGGAACCGCTGAGCAGGCATCGGCTTCTGAGGGTGTTTTCAGACCTACACAGCTTTATATCAAGCCAACTTCAGCATTAAAGACAAAGACTAGAACAGTGTTAAAGACAAGGAAACAAATACAGCATTCTCCAGGACAGACTTCCATGCCTAAGAAACAGATGCTCAAAATGGCCGAAGACCTAATTACTTTGATCAGGGGTTCCCATTCCCCTCCTGATAAGAGACCTAGGCAAGATACTGAATATGATTCCTCTGATCAGGTTTCCATTTCCTCTGACTCTTCTTCAGAACAGGGATACTCTATTCCTCCCTATGAGGATTCAGATGCTGAAGAATCTATTCCTTCAGCTTCTCCCCCTGAGGATTACTCTTTTGGGGAATCTGTGCATACCATGAGGGAGCATTTTCACTGGGAGAGCCACGATTACTCAGATTCTAAGAAAAGACTCTGAGACTTTCTCCTACTACCTCAGCACAGACCTCTTGCTATTCCACCTGTTCTAGACATTGTGGATGATGTATTTTCAGAGTCCGGCCTGTCTCCTGACTCTTTACCTCCTGTACCTGTTAAGCCAGACAGATACTACAGGGTTCCAGATTCTCATAAATTTCTATATAAAAACCCTGCTGCTGACCCAGAAACTATTTCTCACGGTCCCAAAGTGGTCAAGGCTGCTACTGCAAAAAACCCTGTCCCCTCAGATAGAGATTCTAGGGCTCTGGACAGATGGGGGAAAAAAGTTTACACTTCTGCTACCTTGGCTGTAAGGGCTTTAAATTGTCAGTTTCATATGCTTAAATATCAGCAATACTTAATGTTTCTGTTAAAACAGAAAATGTTGACAAATTCTGAATGTTCTGAGAACAAGGAATTGCAGGATTTATTGCATGCAGCTGAACAAGTGGGAAAACATACTTTGCAATGTGGTTATGATTCGCTGGAGGCCTCTTGCAGGGCCGCTGTAACAGGTTCTGTTATTAGAAGGCATACTTGGTTAAAGGAACAGACTCTGCCTGATCATGTTAAAGCAAAATTATTGGATGCTCCATTACAGCATGATACTTTGTTTGGTGTTAAGGCAGAAGAGATGTTGAAGAAAATGGAGGATAAAGCTAAATCTATGCAGACAGTGAAGGATTTTTTACAGGTGCAGCCACCCAGATTTAGCAGGAACTGGCCTTCTAAGAATTGGTCCTTTCCCGTGTCAGACAGGCCACAAAGAGGCAGATACAGACACCCTAGAGGCAGACAACAGCCCCAGGGCTCATACAGGCCCAAACAATGGGGTGCTTCTACCTCCAAAAGCGGAGAAGATAAATCACAGCCATACAGGAAACAGTCCCAATGACTTCCCTCTGCCAATGCTGAGCAGTTATCTTTTGGCAGCATCCTTAGGGGGAAAACTAGCACTTTTTTCACAAAATTGGCACACGATCACCCAGGACAAATGGATACTAAATATAGTCTCTCAGAGCTACAGGTTCCACTTTCACACCCTTCCAAAGGCAAAAGGTATGCCAGACCTGTCACACAATCAATGGGCAGAGGCACAAAAACAAGTTTCATTTCTCATGGACATGAAGGCCATTCAACCAGTGCCACAACAAGAGCAGTGACAAAGATTCTACTCAAGACTTTTCTTAGTACCAAGAAAGGACAAAGCATGGAGACCAATTCTGGACCTGTCTATTCTAAATACTTTTCTGGACGTTCCAAAATTCAAAATGTTGACTCTGCAACAGCTTCTGCCCATGCTGGGCAAAAAGGCATGGCTTGTAACTTTGGACCTTAAAGAGGCATACCTGCATGTCCCAGTCAGACAATCTTGCAGAAGATACCTCAGATTCATAGCTGGCTCAATGCACTACCAATTCTCTGCACTGCCCTTTGGCTTATCTACAGCGCCCAGGGTCTTCACAAAATGCCTGGCACCAGTAATTGCATTTTGTAGACAAAGAGGAATTCAAATATATCCCTACTTGGACAACTGCCTTATTCAAGCAGAGACCAAAGACATTCTACTACAGCATCTAGCATTTGTAAAAAGATTACTAATTTGCCTAGGGTACAAAGTAAACGAAAATAAATCAAAACTAGTACCCTCTCAAGAGATAATATTCCTGGGTGCAGGCTTAAATACAACTGCCCAGATGGCTTATCTCACGCCAGACAAACAAAAGCAACTGACTTCTTACTTCAAAAGCATGGCAACAAAGACCCAGTTATCTGCAAGAAAAATTCTGTAGGCTCTGGGCTACATGGCTTCCTGCATTCTACTAATTCCATATGCAAGACTGTATATGAGGAAACTACAATGGTATCTAAAAAGTGTTTGGACTCAACATTGCTGCAGCCTGGAATCATTAATTTCACTCATTTCCTGCCTGCAACAGGAGTTTGGATGGTGGGCACAGGCCTGTCACCACAACAAGGGACAGCCATTCACTTTACCCACAGCCAGGCAAACACTAACAACAGATGTGTCAGATTATGCCTAGGGGGCCCACATGGCAGGAAAATGTATTCAGGGCACATGGCCCCCAAGCCTAAGGCATCTTCACATCAATCAAAAAGAGATGCTAGCTGTACAAAATGCCCTGACAGCCTTCAAGGACCTACTTCATCCAGGACAACTGCTGATAAAGACGGACAAAACCACAGTTATGTGGTACATAAACAAGCAGGGGGGCACACATTCATACCCCCTCTGCAGACAAGCCATGATTTTGTGGAACTCAGCATTGACCTACCAAGTACACCTGCAAGCACAATTCCTGCCAGGAAAAACAAATGCTCCGGCAGACAAACTAAGCAGAAACCTCATGGATCCTCACGAGTGGAAACTAGATCCACAAATCTTCAGCATGATAACAAGGGAATGGGGATGCCCAGACATAGATCTTTTTGCCTCCCCTCACAACTACCAACTTCAGAGATTCTTCACAAGGACTTATCACAAACAAGCATGGAAAGTGGATGCCTTGTCATTCAGCTGGAACAACCTTACAGTGTATGCCTTTCCTCCACTGCCTCTCCTCCCGAAGGTACTCCTAAAGGTCAGACAAGAGAAGCCACAAATGATACTAATTGCCCCAGATTAGCCATGCCAACACTGGTACCCAATCCTAAGGAGCTTGTCCCAAGGCCCAGCCTGGACTTTGCCTCAAATTCCTCATTTACTGACCCAACAAAACAATCAGATCCTGCACAGCCATCTCAGAACCCTAAATCTGGCTGCATGGCGGACAGTGTAACCATTCAGAATACACCTCTCTCTAAGGCAGTTATGGATGTTATTTTGGAGGCCAGTAGGCCCTGCACCAGAAAATCTTATGCAGAAAAATGGAAGAGATTCTCTGCTTGGAACCAGGCACAAGGAATTGACATGCTTGTCCCAAATATGCCTCAGATTTTACAATATCTAACTGAGATGATGGACAAAGGCCTATCCTTCTCATCAATTAAGATCCATGCCTCTGCCATTTCAGCTCATTACAATGCAGACCCACCTATTTTTTTCACATCCATTGCTTAAGCAGTTCATCAGGGGGGCCAAAAATATAAGACCTCCAAGGAGAGCACCAATTCCTGCATGGGACCTCAATTTTGTCTTGGAAAAACTCACACAGCCTCCTTTTGAGCCAGCCAATACAGCTGAGATAAAATTCATATCATGGAAAACAGCTCTGCTCCTAGCAATAACTTCAGCAAGAAGAGTTTCAGAGTTACAGGCATTAATGGCTGAGGAACCTTTTATTATCTTCCATCAGGACAGGGTTTCTCTAAGGACAAATCCAACATTTATGCCTAAGGTGGTGTCCAGTGTGACTCTTAACCAAACCATTCATTTGCATACTTTTTTCTCAACCCCACAGAATAAAGGGGAGAGATGTCTGCATTCTTTGGACATACACAGACAGCTATGCTTCTACTTGGACAAAACTAAAGCCTTCAGAAAGACAGAGCAACTTTTAGTGGCATATGCTGCAGGATCACAAGGAAAGGCTATCTCAAAGCAGACTATTTCAAAATGGATAGGACACTGCATTAATTTCTGCTATTCACAACATGGCAAGTCAGTGCCTAAGGGCATTAGACCACATTCTACCAGGGCAGCAGCCACCTCAGCAGCCTTCCTCAGTGGAGTACCAACCAAGGATATTTTGGAGGCTGCAACTTAGACTTCAGTGCACACTTTTACTAAGCACTACCACTTACCTCTTTACTCTAAATCCAGAGCAGGCTTGGCCACTGCAGTTCTGCAGGGCCTTATAGCCACTCCTAATTCTGTTTAGACCCAGCCGCCCAACCTCAGCTTTGGGATTCAACCCAAGTGTAATGACTGCAACAGTGAAACACGATGAACATAGTGCAGTTGTGTACCTACCATAAATGTAGATGTTCGAGTGTATTCACTGCTGCAGTCCAGGTTACCCACTCACCATCCCCCTCTCTTTGCTGGGACTTATCTGTACTTCTCTCTCCTATACAACCTATGTGGTGTATTTGCTTGTAGATGAAGGTATTGTTTATTTTAGTGCATGCTTTTATTAGCAATGTTTTTTAAGCCTACCCTTTTGGGGCACCTGACATCTGGGGCAAGAAAAACTGAAGAAAATGGCGTTGGCTGCATCTTTTATACCCCTGGCACACTGATGTCAGGGAAGAGGTGACAGCAACCGACGCCGGACCAGGACTTTGGAATTCAGGCCGACTGCGGGTAGCCTGCCAGCAGGATAACCCAAGTGTAATGACTGCAACAGTGCATACACTCGAACATTTACATTCATGGTAGGTACACAACTGTACTTTATGTGTATATTAAACTACTGGTGCAGAACTGTATGTTATGTACTGAGTTTCAAGAATGTAACCACAGTGTACCCCACTGGAAAAGAACAGAAATGTATATAAACTATATACCTGTGCAAATGTATGTTTTAATAGCAGAAGCTGGAACATACAGAGCTAACTTGCAAAACTTCAAGAAAATTAGTGGAAATTAAGTGCTTTACGATGTGCTATAAAAGTTAAGTTAAAATACAGCAGGAAGACAAGATGTCTAGAGCTAGAAGTTTTTTCTATTGTCTTGGAGAAAAGTAATTGCTATGTTCAAAATGTAAAGTGTTTTTATTGCTCGGTGACTTCCTAGCAGCTGCACATCTGAGAGATATGGATTTCTGACACAGATATGTTAGTTTTTGCTTAACCTGAAAAGTGAAGGCAGGTGACAAAGAATGATATTATCTCAAGCTGACCCAGCAGTAATGTTCGATAATAATTTAAGAACTTTCTCAGAGACAGAATTTGCATTTTGTATTTTGTCTTGGACCTGGAAACATCCACTCATCTGCTTTTGCCTTGCTAATAGTAAGTAACTAGGGTACAGTAATTTATTTTAAATATAGATAGGACTACAATAAAGATTAGTTTAGATGTTTTCTGTATTCATTTGAGACTGTCCTGCAATGTTGTTTTAAAATATTTCTTGTTATTCTGAACTCTTTAGTTAATGTGTTGTTTCAGTATCATCTTGTTTTTTTATTATTTGTTATTAAATATATTTAAACCTTTTAATTGTGGCTGGTTTGTTTAGAGATATTTAAGCTCTTACAATACTTGCATATGTATGTGGTGACACTGTACAGGTCACTCCTAAATAGCCTTGGTCTTGGTCACACTTACCATCTGGATAATAGTAACATCACACAGTAGGATTGGTCACCCTTTGGGAAGGGCCTTATAGTAGCTGATAAAGAGCTGGTTGGTGGCAGTGATAACTACCTTTTAGTTTGGGCAGAAGGGGCATAGCTAGTAAACTTGTGCCAGCCTTTCCCAGGAGTGTGTGTGCATTTTGTATATAAATCAGATCTCAAAGTATGTGTGTCAGCTACTTGGGCAGGGACACAAAGCACTGGTTGGACAGAGAGGGTGCTGGAGGTTTTGGCTTGACCACTCGGCTGAGATCTTAATCCTATAGCTGTGCCAGTGGGGAGTCTTACTGGGGATCTGAAGAGAGAGGGAGAAACCAGCCCCAGACTGACTGTGATCTCTGTGTGCTCTTAAGGGAAATTGTACTTTACTGTGTGTGTACTTGTCATCCTCCCAATGTGTGCGTCCCTTACTGGTGCTAGTGGTGAGGATTGAGGCTCCTTGATTACTGGGATAGTGTAGGGTGTCACAAGCATTAATGCCACACACTTGCAATTGGTTCAAGTCAATGCATGAACACCATCTCAGTAACCAACAGTATTTGTTAGTAGCCAAAGCAATTTTGTGTATTTCAAAGGTAGAAAGCAGTGCAACATTGCAGGTATATGTTTTTTTGCATTTATTTCAACTGGTATCAGTATACCTCTCATTTTATCCAGTTCACTTCTATTTCAACCAGCAATTTTAGAGACTTCTTTTCTTTGACATCAAAGAATACAGAAACTACCAATGGAAAATGGCACTGACCTGTGTAGTCCAATAAGGTGCATAGCCAGATATAATGTAGCTACCCCATCTTTTACTAAAGCCATTTATTTCAAGCCAATTTAAACTGTATCTGTGACTTTACAAACTTCCATTCCAGTTAAGACCCACTCCATTCCATTAGCTTAGCAATGTCTCAGTAAAATTAACTTTGTAGCATCAGATCTCATCCTGCAACCCCCCTCCACACACCGTTTTTTGTTTACCTCTTATTACCTCATCTGGTTTATTTTATTGTCTCCCTTGTATAATCTCTTCCAACAGCTCTCTCTCATATCTATACAACTGTTAAATCATTTTATTGTAGACCCTCACAGACAAGCTATCTGCTGTAGTTGGATTAAAAAAAGTAATGCTTTTGGTGGATTGTATAATGTGCTTTTGTGTCCAGCTGCTGCAAAAGTAATGTTGTATCTTGTCAGTTTTAAAAGTACATGATACATAAGCAGTCCTAACAGAAGAAACACATGCCCTTAGAGCCTTTGCACAATATCGGTTATTTCCCAAAAAGGTCATTCTAGTATTGGTCATTTCTTTCCTTTTCTTAAATGCATTACTTTAATATTTTGTCTGAATAATGTTAAGGTCAGCTACCCAGGAGCATTTCAATTATTTCCTATAATGAACTTTTTTTGAACTGAAACTTTCATGTACTCACAGTGGTAGAGCTTAGTATCTGTAATACTTTTCTAAAGCTACATTATCTTAGTAATGTGAGATTAAGCATTCAGTATCAGAAAAAAATTAAAAGCACTTGCAAAGGTTATAACCATATCAGATACGATAACGTCTATACCATTTTGATTACTATATAGTGAAAATACTAGCCAAAACTTTTTCAGTGTTCTAAAACTACAACTTGATATAAGAAATAAATAACGACAAATACAATAGCAACAGTTTGTTAAATGCACAAAACACTCTGCACCTCTGTAGAGTCTTCAGGGGTTATTGCTTCTGTCCATTTTTGAATGTATAGTGATTATGTGTAGATAACCGAGTCCCATCTGATTAATATTTAACCTGCTTTGTATCAGAACTTCTTTACTTTTAAAGATACTATTGGACAGGAACAACAACGACTGAGACTGCAGAACAACTGAAGACCGCCAAGACTTTCCCGGTCAACAAATGTTAAATAAAATAAAATAAAAATAAAAAATGAAACATTGCAGCAAATACAAGTCTACAGAGCAAGCCACTGACAAATAAAATAAAAAAATAAAAAAATAAAGCCTTAAGGTATTCAAAGGACTTGGCAACAATCAAACATGACAAGCATCCAAATGAAATTACGCCATAACCACAGACATTTGCACAATATTATGCCTCTAAAGCCAGAAATAATCAGGAACAAAGGTAATGGATGCTTTTTTTTTTTTCACTAAATATTTTTTTTTATTATTTCAAATAAGATGTCTTAAACATTACATGAAATAAAGATAAATAACATATTTACAATTCTAAAACATTACTAACTTCAAACCATTATATAACTATTTACATTGGTGTCTATGCAAATAACATTGAAATTCTATATAATATAGTTAGAAACATAAGATGATATATCTTCTTCGATCTTTTCGAGTATTTCCAGTACTTTCATCCAAGAGTAATAGTAAGAAGTAAATCTTTTAGTTCTGTTCTTCACTGTTAATATTTCCATGTGAGCAACTGTTGTTGTTAAAGTCTCAAATTCCTTGAACGTAGGCGAAGCCTCATTTTTCCAGTGTATAGTTATGATTTTACGTGAAATTGCCAATAGTGACCATAGGATTTTAGTGTCTTTTTTGGTACACAGTTTGGAATAGGAGAGTTGAATAAAATTAAAGACTTTGTTAATTGAAAATTATCATTATAAACAGTCTGAAAAAAATAGTTAATGGATTTCCAGTACATATTGAGACATATATATTCATAAAAAACATGCTGCCAATCTGCTTTTATCTTGGTATGGCATCTCCAACATTGATCTTCAATAGAATACATTTTGGCTAACCTATGTGGTGTATAGAAACGTCTGTGTAGATATCTCCAAGTGAATAATTGCCAGTATTTTGATAATGTAGAAAATTTAGAAGATTTTAGAATATTACTTTTTTCTTCTTCAACTGGAGGATGGTTGTTTCTTAAAGTATCATAATCCGAGTATGATTTTTGATGATAGTTTTTGTTTTTAACAATTTTATAGATATTAGACAAATAACCTGTACCCTGATAAGGCTGTTTTGTGATAAGAATAAGGTATTCAATGAGTTTTGGAGCTTCATGTCTAACTGAAGGTTGCATTTGTTCTATTTTATTTATAAGAAAATGCCTTAGATGTTGTAAAAATAGCCAATTGTCTTTATTTATATTATAATTATAAATTATCTGTTCATTTGTTAGAATGTTCCCTTTCTCTATAAGTTGATGCCAAAAGAGTAATGTTTCTTCTTTAAGTATATTTATTTTAGATATTTGGAATGTATCTAGAATATTTGGTGTAAAAGCTATAGGGAAAATAAGAAAAATCCAAGAATTAATATTTGGTATTTTGTTTATATATGTTTTGAACACTGAAAGTGTAGAGCTTACATAGTTTGATGGCAATTTTTTAATATTATTCCTTTTCCTTAAAAAATAATCTTTTAACATCCATATAAGGGGTGATGGTATTACTGTTAAGTTGTCTTGTATGAGATTATAATTGATTTCTATGTAAATCTGCTCATGGGCTTGTTTCCATATAGGTGTGTATGAATTATTTAACCATAGTGTTATGTTTTTAATAACAGATGAGGTAATATATAAATCAATATCCGGTAAATTAATTCCACCATCTTCCCAATCTGGCAAATGTTTATTTAAGGCTATACAGGGTTTATTTGGAAACCATAGAACATTTAAAATTAGTTTATTGTATCTTTGAATAATATATTTGGGAGGTGGCAATGAAAAATTTTGTATTAAGTATAATATTTTGGGAAATATGATTATTTTAATAAGATATAATCTGTCTGTTGTTGAAAAGATATATTTATTCCAGTAACCAATTGTTTGTTCTATTTTGTCTAGTATTTTATTATAGTTAAATATTAGATAATCTGTTAATTCATTGAGTAGATTTATTCCCAAATATAATAATTTACTTTCTGTTACTATATATTTGGAAAATCTTTTGTTTATATTATTTTTTTTTTTTTACAATTACAGGGCATAATTTTAGTTTTGTTTTCATTAAATTTTAAGCCTGAAATATTTTGAAATTTACTCATGGAGTTAAATAGAGCATTCAAAGACTCATTTGCATCTGAGAGAGTTAATAGTATGTCATCAGCAAAGAGTTGGATTTTAAGGTTTAACATTTTATTAATACAAATGCCCTTTATGTTATTGTTTGATCTGATTTGATTTGCAAAGGGTTCTATGAGTAATGCAAATAACAATGGTGATAAAGGGCAACCTTGTTTAGTTCCCTTTTTGATTGTTATAGGGCCTGATCTATATGATCCCAGTTTAACATATGCGGTAGATTTTTCATATAGTATTTGGATAAGATTATTAAAATTAGAAGGAAAGTTATATTCTTTTAAAACTAGTGAAAGAAAGTTCCAGTTAACCGAATCAAAAGCTTTATTAATATCTAATGAGATTACATTTAAATCTAGGACTTTATGCTTGCTATAATCTATTAATGTTAGTATTCTTTTAATATTATCTGAAGCATTTCTTCCTTTAATAAAACCTGTTTGATCTTTGTGAATTAAGAAAGGAAGAAAGTGTTTGATCCTATCTGCGTATATAGCCATAAACATCTTATAGTCTATACTGAGTAATGATATTGGCCTATATGAGGAACACTGCTTCTCATCTTTATCTGGTTTGATAATTGGGGATATCAATGAATATTTCCAAGAGGGTGGTATATTGAAATCTTTATTGGCTATATCATATACTTTTAATAATAAAGATATGGCTTGATTGGGTATTAATTTATACATTTCTGGTAGCATATTGTCTGGGCCAGGTGCTTTATTTGTCTTGAGCTTTTTAATTTGTGATTTTAATTCTGTCATATTGATTGGTTTGTTTATAATGTCTGTTTGTTCTTGTGTTAATTTAATATGAATATTGTTTTCTAAGTATTTTTTTATATCCTTAGTAGGTGTATCTTGAGTATTTATGGAATTATCAATGTTAAATTGGAGTCTGAATGCTTCTAAAATATCATTTAGTTCCATAACTCTTTTGTTAGTATTAGGAATAAATATTTCTTTTATTTGCTTAGATTTAATTATTTTTTGTTCTATTAGTTAAGTATCTCAGGTGTGCTGAATTAGTAGAGTATGAGTTTATTTTTATCTTTTCTAAGTTAATCATAATCTTATGATGTAGCAATTCTGTATACTTCTTATTGATTTGTGTAAGTTCTTGAACTTGAGTAGCATTACCCTTTTATATTTCCAGTTTCAATTTATCTGCTTTGTTTTGTAAGTCTAGCATATCTTTATTCCATAACTTCATTTTATTTATGTACCAGGATAATATCTTCCCATATGTAACTGCTTTTAATGAATCCCAGACATATATTTCTGAAATATCTTCTGTGTAATTTATTTCTTGAAAGTTTTTGATTGTTTCTTCATACAATTCTTTGAAATCTGTCAATTTTGTGATATAGGAAGGTATCCTAGTAATGGGATTTGAATAAAATGGTGTAAGCTCTATCTCAAAGACTATGGCATTATGATCAGATAAGGGACAATTTATGATTTTGACTTTGTCGATTTTTGTTATTAGGTCATTGGCAACATATATTCTATAAATTCTAGAGTTAGTTTTATATCTATGAGAATAAAATGTGAAGATTAGTGAGTCTGGTTCTGCAAATTCATTTATATCCTTTAAATACAATGTATCTATAAATTTTGATAGTGCTTTAGAGATAGGTTGTTTTCTTCTTTTGGATTTAGAATCTGTATCTTTTTCATTCATTATACAGTTGAAGTCTCCTGCCAATATCAGTCTACCCTTAGTTAAATGAATTATCTCTTCAAAATGCTGTTTAACTGTTTTTAACCCTAGTCCTGGGATCCAATATAGATTTACTAATGTATAGATTCTCTTATTTAACTCTATTGAAACTAGACAAAACATACCTGATGTATCTTGATGAGTAGTGATTATTTTAGGTGTTATAGTTGAGTTGCGAAGTAGTATACCTACTCCTCTTTTTTTGTTTTGTATTGAGAGTTTATTAGTACTGTGTAATTATTAATATTTAAGTTGTTTATATCTTTATCTAATAAGTGTGTCTCTTGTAAAAAGACTATTTGTGGTTTATGTAAGTTTATGTACTTGAATAGGCTTCTCCTTTTATTACTATTATTTAGACCATTAACATTTATGGATAAACATTTCATTTCCTAGTTTTGAGTTTGTTTTATGTGTTAGTTTATGTAAATATTGTTTATTCTTAGTTCCATCTTGAATACAGAATTCAAAAAGTTTTTCTTGTATGATTTTTGCATGTTTCTGAGCGACACCAAAGTGATAGAATAAAAAAAAAACAAAGAACTTGCAAACTTGTAATTCTTAACCTTAAAACCATTCCCTATCACTATGAGGTAATATACCTCTTTGTTTGGTTAGTGAATCTAACCAAACAAACTTTCTACCCTCACAAATAATATTTGGATCAGTTTCTCTTATCCTCTTAGTTTTTAAATAAAAATAATTGAATAATATATTAAGATAATCTAATCAGCTAAAATATATACATATATTCTTTACTCATCTTATTGTAATTCAATAATACTTATTTCTAATCAGGTTTCAAAAGGTACAAATATTTTGATTAAGGTAGTATCATTTCAAAATAATTTAGGGTATTAATAAACATCATGTTAAAATCTATAACTGTATATTTCATACATCTGTTGAAAACTATTTACTGACATTACTGTATAATACAATACCATTGTTGTGCAATTGTTTTAGACTACTCAAGTCCAAAACCAGTGTTTAAATTAATATTTGCAAAGTCATATTGGAATAAAAACATGAATAGTTCTGAAATCACATCATATTTCATGTTTAACATAAACTGAAATGCAATACAATGTACAAGTATATTAATATTTCTTTAGTAGACATTAAATATGTTCCTCTGATTGCATTTTTCAGCTTTTCAAAGATAATTCCCATGGCTGGAGACAACAAGATCACAATTTAGACATCTCCCTTATCCAAGAGACTACTTATAATGTTGTTACTTGATTGAGTGTTTTGTTGTTAACACTTCTATCAACTTTCAGATGGACTTTGTATAATCAAAACTGACACAGTACAGAGGTAAAACTGCAGTGCACTTGACCACATTTTTAAAGCAAACATCTATGTATATCACATATTAACTGTTACAGCTTAGACTGACACTTAACCAGTGAGTTTATCTGCTGACAATAAGTGCTGGAGATATAATTTTGACTTACTTAACACCAGTAATTTAATCTTATGACTGAATAAAAGTATACTGGAGAACATATCAAAATAATGGAAGCTGCTAAGATTTAAACTATTATGTATGAAAATGTTACAGGTTAAAATTCCTAATCCATTTTGCAGTAAATAGACAAAATGTATTTAAACTATGGGGTAACACCTTTATTATGTCAAAAAGGTGTTTAAGAAGCTTGTTTTTCCTCTAACATCAGAGGATAGCTATGGTGATCCATGCACTGCAAGAGTATTATTTATCCTGGTAATTGCTTTATGACTGTATATAGAAATATTTAATTCAAATCATTAACTGGCATTACAACAATATTTCTCAGAAAAGTTGTTTTATAGTTAATGACTAGATAGAACATATCATTGAGGGGATACATTTATCAAATGTCAAATGCTTTAGCTATAATATAAGTGTCCCCTCGAATTAATCCCCAATGAATTTACGTCTTACTAAACTTGCAGACTAATATTGGCATCTTTTCATGTAGTCATATTGGAACATGAAAATACAGGTCTGCTAATTAGGAACAATCAGGCACTCAACTGCTAGACAATACATTTATCTGCAGAAAGGTTTAAGAATTACAATTGCATTGTCAAGCATTTTTGTTTACACTAACAGTAACATGATATACCCACATACACTAGTATTGTGTCATTCTTGATAATGTAAAAAGCCAGGTAATATTATAAGAAGGGTGAAGCCACAGCCAGGTAATATAATAAGAAGAGTACAGCCGCAGTCATTATTCAGATGAGCAAACAGGAACAGCATGAGCCATCTAAGGATGGATAGCTCATTGAGTACCTGCCACAATGTATGTTCATAATGCATGGTAACTTAGTAATAAATTAGGGTGTGGGCTAAGCCTCTCCCTCTTCTACTCAAATTAGATTTAATACAATATGTGTGTAGAACACAGATGCTTCGACAAAGTTCAAACCTATATGGGATATAAATATTGTATAATTGACACATTGGGTTAAATCCACTGTTGTTATGTTACTTATTATATTTGTTTATATAATTATTGCTTTTACTTTCTCTATCTAGTATATTATACTGATTTGCTAAATGTACATTTAACCTTCTTGTTGCATCCCATTTGTCCACTTGAGGGCATATTTTGGTAGCAGGACATTAGTAGTATTTTGTAGGAGCACCAGTGTGGCAAATGGCAATTTTCCTTAAAATAAACCTGTCAGTTGCTTGACATTTACTAGTTTCTTTAGAGAATTTGTAAAACAGCAGTGATTTTATTTGCTGATGATTAATTTCTGCTCTTTAAACTCTGCTGTATAAAACATAGTAAGGGATAGCTAAAATGACTGGAAATCTAAACTGACAGAAAGACAAGCAGATATATGTCCTCATCTATCAAGGTGCTAGAAGACATCAGTAGCCATAAGCTGAAAGTGCTTCAAAATTATATATCTGTGTATATTTATATGAACCTTTTATATTATTTACGTTTCCTTAGAAGGGATTTAGGTTTCTGTATCTTTAAATGTGAACCTAGTTTATTTTCTGACTAGATGTCAATTAGAAAGAGTCAGGGGATGACGTACACAAGTAAATGCGACAAGCAATAAGTAACTCAAGTTTCTAGTGATGTTTGTGGCTGTTAAATTGTCTCGAGAACCAAGCGGGAAAAGGTATGTATTTTTTTTTTCTTTTCCTTCTCTTACTTGGTGACAAAGTCATGTAGTGTGCACGCGAGCACTCTAGTTTGCGAAGTAGTGTTCACAACTATCAAACTTTGCATTTTAAACATGCTATACCTTATTTCTCTACAAAATAAAAGACAACAGGATATCTAAGCTACTCACAAGCATCTTTCAACTCCAGATGTCCGGAGCCACAACACACCTGACTTATAGCCTCAAAATATCACTTAAGACATATTTTTTCACTGGACTATATCAGTATGTGCATATGGGTCAAAGGCAGAACATCTTTTAAGCTTATTTAAAGTAGTCTTATGATACATCCTAACTGAAATACTTCATTTCAAAAGCAACACATTTCTGCCCAGCATTAGCGTTTATCCAAACAGGGACACTTTTAACTTATAAAAAGTAATGCTATCAGGGATGTAACTGATAATAAGTTATATAGCAGTCACTATTATACCTATTAAGCAATATAACCATATACTGATTAAAATATTATAAGTTAATGAAGATTTTATAAAAAGAAGAGAAAAAATAAAAACAACAAAACGCAAAGAGAGAAAATAAACAAACAAATAAATAAATAACTATTTTGGGAACATTATTATGCATTGATTACTCTGATTAAGAATATGAAAATAATAGATGGATAATAATGAAAAATAGAGTAATGTTTAAATTATGCTTAGTATATTGATGTGATTTGAGATAAATGTATTTACATTTATGCTAATTTTGACATTTAAAATATAATTGAAAACAGTACCTGTTTTGGTGTAACTTGAAGACAGTAAGAACTTTTCTTTTGTTGTTAGTATTATTATTTAGATTTTTACAGAATATAACATATGTAAGATTATTTGTCCTTTAGTTTTTTTTCTTTTGCTCAACAGTTTTCCAATTATTTACTTCAGCATTTCTCTTTGGTGTACTTATTGTCCAGTCCATAGATTCTTCATGTGTTAGGATGTTGTTGTTGGTAAGGTATTTTATTGCTGAATCTACTGTTTCAAAGATTTTTATTCCATTTGGTAGAAAAACTTTCAGTCTTGCTGGGAATAAAAGATGGACTTTCAGTTGATTTTTCTTCAAGGTTTTTTTTATTGGTAGAAATTCTTTTCTTTTTGAAACCACCTTTGTAGAATAATCATTGTCAAATCTTATTAATGAATCATTGTATTTGATGGGAGAATTTGCCCAAGCATTTCTTAATATAAGATCTTTATCTTGTGTAGAAAAAAGTCTCACAATTATAGATCTCAGCTTGTTCTTACCCGGAGAAGAAGCATTTCCAGAAGCTGCTAGTGATCTATGCACCCGTTCTATACCATATGAAAGAGCTTCAGGTATTTTTGTTACATCTGGTATCCAGGTGGTAAGAAAGTTTATCATATTGTCACCTTCAGATTTTTCTGGTAGACCATATATTCTAATATTATTTCTTCTTGTTCGATTTTCCATATCATCAAGCTTTTCTAGTAAATATGTATTCTGTTGAAGTAAGAGTTCAGTTTGTTGTTCCTCTATTTGGACTCTAGTGTCAATGTCACTTAATGACTGTTCAATAAGTGATATCTGTCCTTTCTGCTGTGTAAACATTTCTTGAAGCTGTTCCAGTTGTTGTGAGCACTTTTCTTTAAAAGTATCTATTTTATTGTCCATCTTGTCGATTTTTATTGTAAGTTCCTGTATATTTGTAATGAGAGACTGCAGGTCTTTTTTGAAAGAAGAGTCTTGTGCTGTATTCCTTAGATGACTCATGCTGTAAAGCTGATATTGGTGCTGATTTTCCAGTAATTAATTTGACAGGAATTATTCAAGTTCTGACAATAAAATTTTTCTTATAGATACTCAGAGTTATTAGAAATAAGTTAGTAATAAAAATTTCTTCAAATTAAATATTATTTTGTAAAATTCCTGTCAGAAATTGTATTGAGGTAAGAGAGCTGAAATGAAGTGCAGCTATCAGTTCAGCATCCTAGCCACGCCCCCTCGTAATGGATGCTTTTTAGTGATTTCCAAGTGTCACTTTAAAACCAACAGATTAAGCTGATTTGAATGATCATGCATTTTGTTTCTGAAGTAAAAAAAGTCTCTAACTTTACTGTTCATGTTAATTGAAGTTCGCCAAATTTTGCCACAGTCACCAATTTTATGAGGAATGTGTCGCTCGTCTGGTCAGGATAAAGTAGGCGAACATTTGTGGGTTCTGTTCAAGCAGCTTTATTACACACAAGCACATCAGAAATGAGGCTTTGTAACTTAAACTTAAACTTATAAAGAGACTGACTACTCCACTCATACGTTACCACTCTGGCTATTCTCTCAAAATGGCACTGCTGCCTGCATGTGCTCAGTATTTATAAGCATGTGCTATATCTGGAAATGCTTCATCTGATCAGGATAAAGCAGATGAACATTCATGGGTTCTGTTCAAACAGCCTTTTGCCGTTTGCATCCTCAGTGTCACTCCTTCTCTTAATGGACGAAGAAATCTGCTTGTTTTATCATAGCTGGACTTCTGAGAAGAACGCTTTTTAAAAAGTTGGGCTTTGCTTGCTCTGTTGTTCTTAGCATTAGGCACCAACAAACTAGAACTGATAGACAAGGTTGTTCTGGTTTGCCTAGATAGAAGTCTCTGAGCAGGCGAGTCAAGTAGATTGTCATGAGATATATTTCTAAGATTCAGTAAATTCAAGAAGATATCGGTATTGACACACGTTGACCTCACCAGTAATTGCTTTGCATTCTGAGCTGCATGTTCAGCAAGGCCATTTCACTGAGGATATTCAGGACTGCTAGTAACATGGATAAAGTCCCACTCTTTAACAAATCTATGAAACAATTGACTGGTTAACTGAGAATCATTGTCAGAAATAAGTTTGTGTGGACTACCTTGGACTGAGAGATGACATTTCATCTTAGTAATGACAGCACTGGACTTTAGGTTAGGTAGCAAATCGATCTCAAACCAGTTCGAATAACAGCCTACCCAACACTAAGTAATGATGACGGTTCCACTGAAATATGTCAGTTGCTACTGGTGACCAAGGTAGTTCAGGAATTTGGTTAGCTGAAGTGGCTCTTTTTGCAAATGTGTCTTAGTACTATTGCACACTCAGCAAGAAGAAAGCACTTTATCAATGTCTTTTGCTAGAGAAGGCCAAAATACTAGTTCTCTTGCCCTTCTTTTTGTAGAATTGGAACCTTGGTGGCCACGATGTTAAATCTGAATGCATTCACGCAGTAAGGAAGTAGGAACAATAACTTTTGGACCTTTGAAAATGATATCATCTTCCATCAGCATCTCATCTCTGTAGGGAAAGTAAGGTTGTACTTCTGGCAATACACAGGATTGCTTTGACAGCCATCCTACATTGATGTAGTGGATGAGCTTTTGCAAAACTGGATCAGTATTTGTATGATTTTGTAGCTCAAGTCTCGTGGTAGAAAAATGAACTTCCATGACATTGAAGTCAAAACTCTCTGCATTAAGCTGTTCCATGGTATTTCTGGGTGATCTGGATAAGGTATCAGTCAGTTATACCTTTGTATAGACCATTTTGAAACTGTACTTTTGCAATTTGAGTATCATTCTTTGTAGTCTTGCTGGAGCGGAATGGATAGGCTTCTTTAAAATAGTTACTAGAGGTTGATGGTAAGTTTCTATCTGGATTGCTCGACCACAAATATAATCATGGAACTTTGAACATGCAAACATAACTGCCAAAAGTTCCTTCTCAATTTGAGCATACTACATCTTAGTTTGGGTAAGAGTTCTAGATGCATAGGCAACAGGTCTGCCCTCTTGAAGAATAACTGCGCCAAGACCGAACTTTGAATCATCACAGAAAATAATTACTGGTTTGTGGACATCAATGTATCTTAATGTAGTAGGGTTAGCAATTTGCTGTTTGAGGTTATCAAATGCTCTCTGGTGTTGTTCTAACCATGACCATGCAACATTTTTGCTTGTCAGCTCTCTTTAAAATGCTGATAACTCACTAATGGCTGCTTGTTTAGAAGGATCTGGTCATAAGCCTGTACTGGTAAACAAATGACCTACATAAGTAACTTCTAGCAGTCTGAATTCAGAAGACTGAGCTTTAAATTCATTTCATGCTCTCTGTCCAGAACTTTCCTGAGGTTTCTGTCATGCTCTGCTTCACCATTACCTCCGACTAGTAAATCATCAACTATTATTGTACATGGGTAGCCTGAAAAAACTTGCTCCATTGCATGCTGAAAGACTTCACTGGCAGAATTTATTCCAAAAGGCATCCTGAGGAATCTGTATCTACCAAATGGGGTGCTGAATGTAGTCATTAGTGAAGATTTGTGATCAAGCATTACTTGTCATAATGAACTCTTTGCATCTAACACAGAAAAAAAAGTGGCATTTGGCATGAGGGTTGTAATCTCCTCGACTGTACGCATAGGATGATGAGGTCTTTTTAATGCCTTGTTCAAGTTTCTTGGGTCAATGCATATTCTGACTGCATATGAATTTTTCTTATGAGCAGCTACCATAGACAATATCCACTCATTTGGGTCTGTGACTGGACAAATACACCTTGCTGTACCATTTTATCTAACTGGACCTTGACCTTGTCCTGCATAGCTATTGGAACTCTCCTTGCTGGTCTGACCACTGGACTGACCTCTGGGTCTAACTTCATGGAGTACACAACTGGAAGTTTGCCTACCTTGTCGTCAAACACATCAGCATACTCTGTGAAAATAGCACCAGTAAAACTAGAACTGGGGCATGTGCTTCATGATGTATACTCTGGAACAGGCTACCCATCTATGTCAAGCAAAGTTCTTCATTAGCACTCTTCAAGAAAAATCTTGATGAATGGATGGGAAATAGGACATACACCCCATGGATCACTTCTGTGTCTCTGCTTGACAGTGGCACAGGAAAATAACTTTCTTGGGTGGCGTAAGCCAGGGAACCTTGTTGGCTAGGCTTACGTAGGCCCTCGGGCCGATAGCCTAGTACCTACCTATGAACCTATGAAAGCAGTTTCATTCTCAAATTGTCTCTGAGACCTAATAATGACTGCACAGGTTTTCAAACTACATAAAACTGCAAGCTGTAACTGTTCCCAGCTGAATAGCATGAAAGCACTACTGAACCTTCGGTTTGAATCTCTTCACCTCCATAAGCAACAAGCTTTGCACAATTGACCAAATTAAGTTGCTTACCAGCTCTCAGTTTAGAAAATGTTTCTGCTGACATTACATTGCACTTTGAACCAGTGCCTACTTTGCACTCTGTGGGTTTATCATTGATCAGGACAGTACCAAATACTTAATTATTTGACAACAAATCTACTGCATTAACCTTTTCACAGACCACCGATACACCATCTACATAGAAAGTAGGGTTGCAGCTTTCTATATGATAAACCTGCTTTTTTGAGTGATCTTTCTTAATAACTGAATGAGGCTTGCTTGATATACAAATCATTTGAAAATGATTAAGTTTTTTACATTTGTGGCATTGTTGACCAAATGCTAAGCACTTCTCCCTTTTAGACTCATGGTTGGCTCCACAATTACAACAGTTAACAATAAGACTTGACTTAGGTTTTGCCAACTCACCCTTATACTTTACTGAGCATGCTCCTTTAACTGAACTAGTTTTGGAACTTGCTAGAAAGCACTAGCTTCTCCTTGCCATGCCTACAGGGGTTGCTGCTGCCATGTGCTTAGGCCTTTTTCTGCTTGCCACGCGTTGCATGCTGTTTACATTTGCTCTAGAGGCTGCTGAAACCATGCTCTTATCACTAGCAAGCATACTTGTGTGTCTTTCTGTGAGCTCATGGATTTGACAAGTCTCTGTGGCATTACTTAATGTTAAATCACTGTCATGAAGCAAAATCTTTCTCACTGCAGCACTATTAACACCATGCAGAAGCCTGTCCTTTATTAACTCACCTTTCAAGTCAACAAATCTGCATATTTTAGCTTTATTTCGAAAGTCAGTGATATAAGCTGCAAACGTTTCACCGGTCTTTTGGTCTTTTGTATAAAATAAGTGCCTCTCTGATCTAACATTTGTCTGGGGGTTGCACATTTCTATAAATTTACATTTTAAGCACTTGGAGTCTTCCCTTGATTCAGTCGGTACCACAATATGATGGTTTGCCCTTTTTCCTGCATATACTTCTGGTGCATACACAAATGAACGCTCTCTTTCAATAGCTTCTGACCCAGCTAAGCTAAGCAAAATGAATGCCCTTGTACTTGCATCTTTGTGGGAAAAAGCTGCTTATATGAAAATATTGTATTGCTGCTTGAATACTCTTCAATTCTCTGCTATATTATGATCAAACACAAGTGGTGATGGTTTGTGAAATGCCTCTGCCATATCAACACACAGTAGTGAAGGTGCTTGAAATCATTTATGAAATATACACACATAAAGATATATATATATATATATATATATATATATATATATATATATATATATGCCAGAATTTTATGCCAGTATTTGTAATCATGCCCAATAGCACAACAAACTCTTTGAAACAACTGCAATTTTCCAAATGCATCTCTGTAGCACAATAACACTCTGAAAACACTGTACTTTATGAAACCACTCCTTAACAGTGTAAGAAATATTTCGAAATAACTGTACTTTGCGAATAAAATGTACATGGCAAAAGAAGCTCAGAGTAAGAAACACTTTGCGATGAATGCACTTTGCAAATAAACTGTACATAGCATAAGAACCTTCTAAAATGGCTGTACTTTGTGAAATAACTCTGCACAGTGTAAAAAGCACTCTGAAAGGGTGGCTGTCTGTGAATAAATGCACACATCACTAGAAACTTTTCAAAATGGCTGCACTTTCACTGCACTTTGCACACAGCAAACTCTGAAATAATTGCACCGTAATAAAGCACACACTCTGCAAACACTGCACACACTGAGATACTTTGAACAACTCTAGTTATGCTTTGACTGACTTTGGTCAATGTGAAATAGTAGTTTGTGGCCAAACACGTATTTTTTTTCACTAAAAAAATGCAGTTGCCTTGCTCTTTAAGCTTAATTTTGCCCTTTTGTCGTACTCATTATACCTTTTTAATCTCTTATCATGCTCAGTTACTTTTCTTGCACTCATTTCACTTTAAACATGCTCTTTATGCAAACCAAAGATAATTCTGAGCACTATATGAATAGTTTTGCTAGTTTTATCAAATATTGTGGTTTCAAACATTTTGTTTATTTAATAATGTGGTTAGCTTGTTTCTGACCCTTTTTTGTTTGTCTGTGCTCCTTTTCACTCAACCTGCTTAGTCTGCCTTCACCTTCAACTCTGAACCTCATGGCTCAGAGAAGTAGCTCTGTTGATCCCGGTTCTAACACCATGGCGCTTGTCTGGTCAGGATAAAGTAGACAAAGATTTGTGGGTTCTGTTCAAGCAGCTTTATTACATGCAAACACATCAGAAATGAGGCTTTGTAACTTTAAGACTTAATCTTATAAACAAACTGACTACTGCACTCATACATGTTAACACTCTGCCTGTTCTCTCAAAATGGCACTGCTGCCTACATGTACTCAATATTTATATGCACGTGCTACATCTGGAAATGCTTCTTAAAGGTACATACACACGCTCTGATCTACAGAATAGAGCAAATATTTATGCCAAAATCAAAACTTTCCTGAAAACCAAGGATAGTTGAGAGGTATACCCTTAAATCTAAGTTATAGAAGCTGCTCCACACATATAAGGAATGGCTGTATCATTTTCAATTGCTGCTTTTTTAAAACCCTACAAACATTATCATGATGAGATGACTAATCTTCTACATTCTGCTTACAGAATACTGGCCTCAGTTGAATGAATACACAGTATGTGTAGCTATGGGTCTACTTTGGAAGCTCGAACTTTCAAAACTTCGAACTTCAGATGGTCAAGACCATAACATTGAAGATTTGAAAGTTCAAGCAGTTTAAATGGAGATCGCCATACAGTGCGGAATGGGATATTTACTGCTCTCTTCATTGTAGTGTGATCTCAGAGTTGGTATATTTAATTAACAGGAGGTGTGGGGGGTGCAGGTGAGCTTGCACCTTTGCATAAATGTAAAAAAAATTTGTTTTTGTTTATTTTTTAATTGAAGTTTCAAACTTTCAAAACTTTGATGTTATGGTCTTGACCATATGAAGTACAAAGTTTTGCAAATTTGAGTTTCCAAAGTGACCCATAGCTACATACTATAGTTCTCTGCATTTCATTTCCAGGGCGTAGAACACTACTTGATTTGATAATGCGCTTTCCTACTACAGGTTCAGTTTCCTTAACCTTGCCTTACTAATATAGCACCTCTCTATTCCATACCTAAACTATCTCACTCAATAATCACAATAGATCACCAGGTTATCATATTTTCATTAAGAACCCCACCTAATGCTGCATCAAGCCTCACTGCATTCAGTGATTTTTCTTGGGCCAGCCTTCTAGCACCTTCGGATTACTTAAAATTTAAAAGCTCCCCACCACCCCAGGATCCTATAACAAAAGCAGATTTTATACCACCACATTTTATTCTAAACTTAATTCTTGTATGGTTAGCATTTGTTCCCATCTGCTGAAAACATCCGGTACTAAGGACTAAAGTCAACCCCCCATTGCTTTATAAGTGATCTCAGTAAGGTCTGCAAAGAGCTCAAATGTAAGATCAAATCTTCCAAAGCCAAACCAAGCTCCATGGAGTAGATTGATAAAGCACTGACCACATTGCAGGCTACCTGAGTTAAAATAGTGGCTCACATGCCTGTAGGAGCTGGTGGATGGGGAGTGGAATGAGTGACCATTCCTGACTCACCCATACTGTGGGGGGAGGGGGCAGCTCTGGCTCTCTATGTAGATGACTCCTAGTAGGAGCACAAGGTGTTCAGTTCATGAAGATTGAGCCTAGATAGCCTGCATTGATGTGTGTAAGTCACACAGTTAGCTGAGGAGGAAATCAGCACATGGAGGTGCACTTTCCCTTGGAGAGCTGCTATAGTGCAGCTTGGTAGAGCCACCTCAGGGGAGGGTGGAGCTCTGCCAAGGGAAAGGGTAGGCTGCCTCACAAGACTAGCAAGCTGGCTCACTCCCTACACCTGACTCACTACAGAGCTGATGAGGTGATTTGGAATTCCTGGGCAGGAAAGGATGGGTTGTAGGGTTCTCACCTCACTCAGGGATCCCCAGCTCATGCTACACAAAATGAATGGGTTGATTGGGAACAGATAGAGGAGACACCTGACATCTATACTGCAAGGGGAAGGGTAAAGAAAACTTACAAAGCTAGGTACAAACTGAACATTGCCTCTTTTTCCAAAGAAAGCCATAAGGCTTTCCTTAACTATGTTAGGAATCTCAGTCAACACTTCACTGAGATGATCCCAAATGGAACCACCTGCTCCAACCCTGAAAACATCATCAGTATATTCATGGAAAAATTTAGGTCAGACTTTTCCCTGCTTTCCCACATTCCTCACTAAAAATCAGCCTCTACCTTCCCCTTCAATTACCCCTGATCAGGACCTAAATGCCTCCTCATAAACCAAAAACAATAGTTCAATGGGTCCAGACAATATATCAGACTGTGTTCCTAATCAGCACTAACCATAGCCTCATTTAAACACTTCAATCTCTTCATAACCTCTCCATGGGATACTTGCCCATTGACTGGAGTAAAGCCATACTGGTACCCACTACTTAAGGTGACTCTTCCATTGACCCTGGGATCTATATAGCAATTAGTCTCATTAGTATTGTTGATAAAGTAATGGAATGTATCATTATGGAACTCATAAATAAAAATATTTCTGGGCTACAATCTCACTACCCAAACCAATTTGCTTTTGTGAAGGTAAGTCATATTTAGTGAATCTGGTAAAGTTCTTCAAAAATGTAACTTAATCACTAGATAACGGCCAATCAATGCACAGTACCTTTGATAATATCGCACTCTTTGTGGTTTAGGTTTATAGGTTCATGGGTGTTTACTAAGCTAGCAGCTCCAGGGCCTTTTTAAGCCTAGCCATACTTCCCAAATGTATCAGACAGGTTTTGATACCCTTGGGTTATTTTAAGGAGCATATGTAGATTTGGGCATGAGTGAGCAATCATTTACAGACTGATTATGTCTATTAGAGACGTAAGTGTCAGACCAGGGATACATTTATGATTCCCCTTCCACTGGTCTAAGTTACAGTTGAACTTGGTTAGGGAAGAACTCTGCTTCATGTGAATGGGAAGCCTGTTACATTGAAGGGGTAGTCTCTGAGACACATACCTGTTCCTCTAACATATCCGATGTATATTGCAGGGAAGATTTAGGTCTCTAGATTGGAAAATTCTAATGTTATTTGTTTTGCAGATGTGCAACAGGTCCATCATAGCTCGATCAGAGGATGCTTTGTAGCTCAGACATAGATAGCCTCTTAGCAATCTGTAGGAGACACAGTACCTGGATAGTGCTTTAAGGCAATGCACATAGGACATGTTGTTTACTTACTGTATTATTTTTGTGAAGAACCTCTCTGGATGCTCCAGTTGTTGCATATGACTGGTCAGGTACATACCGAATGGGGCGTTATATTCAGTGATTGGTCTGATAAGGTCTGAGTACAGCAAAGCAACGACATCCTTGGACCAATATTCTATGCTCTTGCTTATAAGTTGTGCAATGTAGAATGATTTCCTCACTACCGTAGATACATGATGGTTAAAGACCATGTTACTGTCTACAAATGTTCCCAAATCGCTGACCACACGGTCTATTCAGAGGGGTGTATCATCAATATAGTAGTTTCCTGGTGTAGCCATCTTCCCAAAGGATTCTGTTATGCATTTCTTGAAACTGAGTTTTAGACCATGGCCCTGTCACCAGTTATTTGTCTGTGTTGGGCCTTCTTGGAGGGTATTAATGTCTTTCAGGGATTCTATGCACCTAGTTTGCAATCATCTGAAAATGTCTGCTAAAGGCCCTTGATGCTGGCCTTAACTCCAGGGAAGTGGTTGCCAAAAAGGAAGAGCCCCAGCACTAATCCTTGATGGTCTCTGCTAGTGACTGGGCTCTTTGTGAAGGTAGACTCATCTATCCTAACTTCTTGAGTCCTATCTGTGAGCCAGCTGACTATCCAGTGGGTTACATAGGGGGTTATACCTAATTTTGTGAGTTCGCCTACAATGCCCAAGTATGGCATTGTGTCAAATGCTTTGACCACATCAATGTAGGCAGTATGCACCATTTTGCTCTCATCTATCACTTTGGTGACCTTCTTGAAGAAGTCCACCAGGTCGAGTAGGCATGACTTCACCTTGACAAAAGCAAACTAGGTTGAATCCAGTGTCTGAAGGTTTCATATATCATTGTTTATGAAATCCATAATAAATAGTTGATTACATATGAGACTAGTCAGACTTATCGGTCTGTAGTTTCTGGAGTCTGCAGAATGCCCGTCCTTGTGCAGAGTGATGACAGTTGCAGTCTTCCATTCACTTGGCATGAAGTGTGTCTGGAGGCTATGGTTAAAATTGTGTTTCTAGTGATCCTGATTCTGTTTCTGTTCCATACTATTAAGGAGGCATCCTGGGATATTATCTGGGCCCCATCAACATAATGCTGTTGGCCTTGGAGAGTGCATTGAGGACCTGTTCTCTAGTGATAGATCAGGGGAGTTGTGGTCTAGAGTATTTCCTCTGGCATGTTGGTGGCAGTAAAATTGGAGCTAAAGTTGTCAGCCAGTAGATTTGCTATATATTCTAGCTTAGTACAGGTGGCTCCAATTACAATTATTTTGGCACATTGTTGTGTACTGCCTTTGAGGTTGCAGATATAACTGAAGAAAGCCTTGTAACTGTCCTTGGCCTGGGTGGCTATTTTTACCTCAAATTTGGTTTTAGTAGATATGATTAGGGTTCAGGCTCCTAGGCGGTGAGACATTTCCCTGTGGTACATTTGATTGGGGACACATGGCTGAAGTGACATTCAGCTGCAGAGGAATGTGGCTGTTTGCAAATTCCCTGTGGGCAAAGAGAAGAATATGTTGTCATGCCTACAACTTCAAGAACCAAATGCACAGGGGGAAAACAATGTCCATGGTCCCAAAGGGAACATGAGACAGCAGGCAATATGGCAGGCATCAGCAGCAGGGTGGCCAGAGGGCATGTCAGTAGCAGTACAAATGCAGTACACAATGGGCAGTGCCTTTATAATTGGAGTGTGTGGACCACTACCCCCTTCACAGAGTATAGGGAACATTACCTAAAATGCATACTGGATTATAAATATGACTACAGTAGCCTTCAGGATTTCCTCCATGCTGTAGCACACTTCTATATGTTGTAGTTGCATAAGTATGTACTGTACACTGAACACAATACTCATTACTTCTGCCGCCATGCATTTGGTTATTAAAGCTGTGAGCATGGCAGTGTGTGCTTCTCTTTGCCCACAGGGGAATTTGCAAACAGCCATATTTCTCTGCAGCTGACTGTCACTTCAGACATGTGTCCCCAGTCAAATGTACCACAGGGAAATGTCTCGCTGCCCAGGCACCTGAACCCATTTTTTATTTCTATACAGGAGTTCTAGTTTCTGATGGGTTTTTCTGATACAATTATTTGGGTTCAGGTGCCTGGGCAGTGAGACATTTCCCTGTGGTACATTTGTCTGGGGACACATGCCTGAAGTGACAGTCAGCTGCAGAGAAATATGGCTGTTTGCAAATTCCCTGTGGGCAAAGAGAAGCACACACTGCCATGCTCACAGCTTTAATAACCAAATGCATGGTGGCAGAAGTAACGAGTATTGTGTTCAGTGTACAGTACATACTTATGCAACTACAACATATAGAAGTGTGCTACAGCATGGAGGAAATCCTGCAGGCTACTGTAGTCATATTTATAATCCAGTATGCATTTTAGGTAATGTTCCCTATACTCTGTGAAAGGGATAGTGGTCCACACACTCCAATTATAAAGGCACTGCCCATTGTGTATTGCATTTTTACTGCTACTGACATGCCCTCTGGCCAGTCTGCTGCTGATGCCTGCCATATTGCCTGCTGTCTCATGTTCCCTTGGGGACCATGGACATTTTTTTCCCCCTGTGCATTTGGTTCTTGACGTTGTGGGCATGACAACATATTCTTCTCTTTGCCCACAGGGAATTTGCAAACAGCCACATTCCTCTGCAGCTGAATGTCACTTCAGCCATGTGTTCCCAGTCAAATGTACCACAGGGAAATGTCTGACTGCCTAGGCGCCTGAACCCATAAAAAATTCCTAACCACCGAAGCCAGGATTCCTCTTTCGCATGCTTACCTACTACCTTGCTTAACATTTTGTTCACAAATACTCAGAAATCAAAACTCCTCTCTACTTACCAAGGTAGAGTCAACTTACAACAAGATAGCAAGATTTGCAACTCAACAACCCTATAAATCCCACCACTGGCTTGAACTACCACACCTGATTCTCCATTCACAGCTCCAAATCATACACTCCATTCTATATCAACCAGCTTTCTGTCCAGCTCTATCATCCCTCATCTCTCACTATTCCCCTACAAGACATCTCCGAAGCTCATCCCAAGACCTGTTAAAGGTTTACAAACCCAAGTTAAAAACAGGGTGCAACACATAGCTACCACCCCTCTACTGCATGGAACAAACTCCCACTTGAAATCAGGACCCTCACAAACTCTAAACAATTTAAATCAGCCACCAAAGAATATTTTAAAAAGAACTGGGTCTGCCACTGTACTCACCCTCCCTGACTACATCCATCGTAAATGACAACCATCTATCCCCCTTACTCCTTACTCTCCTCCCCTACAATAACCCTATTTACCCTGCTCAGCTTACTCTATTTCCATCCCCCTCTAGCTACCTCTAAACTCTCTTCCTTATCTCCAAATCTCCAAATACCTGTGGAGCTACTACCTCTGTTAATGTAAAACATAGTATATACACTTTACTGCCTATTCTTTTTTATGTAACTTCCTATGCTCCTGCTGTTACCTCCCTGTCTTTCAAGACCTGAAAACTTTTGTGACTACTGAATTCACTTGCTCTTGTTGTTATCCCCTTTTGTCCTAAGACTTGTAAACTTTTTGTGAACACTGATTGTGTTTTTAATTTACCATATTACTTTATGTTTAAATTGTTGAACTATTTTGAACCATGTTACTCTATGTTATGTTAAATTGTTGAACTATATGGAGATTTTTTTCCCAGGCCTCTTCTGAAAAAGGGCTTTAGCTCAGTTGGACATTCCCGGTTAACAAATGTAAAATAAATAAATAAATCAAGACACCTCCAACTTTTGTCCCTTTCTCTGCAGCAGCTAGTCTAAATGTGTGGAAAGCATTATAGCCTGAACTGCTGGAGAGCTCTCCACAGCTTTAAACCATGTATCCATAAGTGTACAGATGTCTATATTCACCAGGGTGAGAAGAACTTGCAAGGAGAGGAGTTTCTTGTTTAGACTCCTGGCATGGAACAGTAAAACGTTTAGATTTTCTTGGGTAGGTATTGTTATGTTGGAATATTTGTCAGGTTTGTTAGGTTAGTAATGATTAAAAAATGCACTGTGTAGAAGGACAATGTTTTAGCCAATATTCAAAAGCCTAGCAGATACAGGTGCAGACTACTCTTGGCAAAGCAGCATGATCTGTTGACAATATCCTCACCTGCTGACAAATATTGTATCCCATTCAAACAACACCAGGATCTAAGACGATTATTTAAGTCAATTATCTTCTGTTCATATAGTAGCATTATCTTTGGAGAAGGTAGAATGCTGCTTAGTGCCAGGCCCATACTTGCATGTGACATATATTCTAAGAGCTCCACTGTGTTTCTCTTCATCTAGTCCATGGAGGTATGTCTCAGGTCCTTTACACCCTCATGGACTATGACCGAGTTATACTGGTACTTGAGGTTCCATGACCTGAATACATATATGATATACTGAATCCTGGCACCTGATAGGCAACTGACTGTGACACTCTCCTTATTCATCCAGGTAAGTGGGACATCTCTGTGTATGACAATGACCAAAATGCTGAATTTTGTGGCTGCTCCTCTTATGGGCTTTTAAGTTGAGATACTATGAAGTGTGGCTATATGTGTCATGGTGAATACTATTTTGGTAGAGTGCTTTTGAGGATGATGAGGATATTTATTGTATGTGCAACTTCTGGGAGGCCTTTGAGGTTTAGGGAGACTACATTTAAGAGCTTCAGTATACGTGGGTCTATGTATCTGGTCCATACCATGTGCGGTGCGTGTGTCCTTATGACAACCTGTTTGGCATTATAAATAGTTGTATGTGGGAGCTTTGCCTACGCTGACATTGTGTAAATACATCTGTCACATACCATATCACATTGTTCAAGAATCAGATGGTTGTCAGTAAAGATAAGACAATTGCAACATTACCTGAGGATGTCCATATCCACCGAACTGGCTGCAGAGATAGTAGGAAAGTGCATCTCCATGATTACAGGTCCTTCATATGTGATTAACAAGCGGGTGGTACAAGAGGGGTTACCAACTGACTAGCATGGGGGGGTCTAAGAGTATAGACATAAAATAAGACAAGGCTGTCTAAGACCAAACATACAGGGTGGTGCTCCACAGCATGCAAACTAGTTGTTCTTTGCACAATTAAGTATTCGGGTAATTTCAGATGTAGCTTTATGGGGAAAATTTAATTTCTTATTAATGCCAAATTCATTTGCCTAAATGTTAATCTCTGTGACCTGCTGGATAGTTAACTGGTTCACAAATAGAACCTACACAGTTAGGGATGATGTCATACTCTTTACTAAAAGGCTTGTCACCTCTGACATCCCATAGAGTTCTATATCAGGTCTGTTCTCTTTGATATAAACTTTGCTGATGACCAAACTGACCTCAAGGTCTTTGGCTGACAGAGTGTGCTGACGAATGTAAACTTGGAGCTATCATTAGCTCCCCAGCTGTCATCCTTGTCTTGTAAAAGTGTGTATCCTTCCCTAGTTACTGGTTTCAAGACCATGGACTCAAGCTCAAAGCCAAAAATGCAGCATTGTACTCAATGGGAATCAAGAATATCCTTCAACCTACTGCACAAATTATACCCCTCAAAGATGATAATCTCATAAGAGACCTAGGTACTTTCTTAGAGAGCAAGTTTCTTTTGACCACCATGTGTCAACTATTGTTACAAAATCTTTCTTCATTGCCCAACTAATTACTTAAAGTATAACCTCCAGAGCCAATGAAGCTACTGCCCCCATCTACTTTTTATTAATCAGGCTTGCAATACAATACAGTGTCCCGTTGACATTTACCTATCCAAACATGTTGCCCACCTTGAGAAAGCATGATTATTCCAGACCAAGAATATCTCAGGTGTGATCACTTTAAATTCTACAAAGTATATTCAAGCCCTCTCACTGTACTCTGTCTTATATAGACTCTTATGTGGCAAGCTATGCTTAGTATGCAAGGTGATGAAGGGCTCACTCTTTTCTGACCTTCTTATCATCATCATCGTCATCATCATCATCATCATCATCTTCTTTCAGCTGTTCCCATTAGGGATCACCACAGTGGATCATTGTTTCCATTTCTTCCTGTCCCCTGCATCTTGCTCTGTCACACCAACCACCTGCATGTCCTCTCTCACCACATCCATAAACCTTATCTTAGGCCCTCCTCTTTTCCCCTTACCTGGTAGCTTCATCCTTAGCATCTTTTTCCCAATATACTCAGCATCCCTCCTCAGCACATGTCCAAACCAACATAATCTTGCCTCTCTGGCTTTGTCTCCAAACCTTCCAACCTGAGCTGACCCTCTAATATACTTATTCCTAATCCTGTCCATCCTCGTCACACCCAGTGCAAGTGTTAACATCTTCAACTCTGCCACGTCAAGCTCTCACTCCTGCCTTTTTGTCAATGCCACTGTCTCCAATCCATATAACATAGCTGATCTCACTACCCTCTTGTAGACCTTCCCTTTCACTCTTACAGGTACTCGTCTGTCACAAATCACCCCTAACACTCTTCTCCACCCACTCCATCCTGCCTGTACTCTCTTCTTCACCTCTCTTTCACACTCACCATTACTCTGAACTATTGATATCAAGTATTTAAACTCATCCACCTTCACCACCTCTACTCCTTGCATCCTCACCATTCCTCTATTCTTCCTCTCATTCACACACATATATTCTGTCTTAGTCCTGCTGACCTTCATTCCTCTTCTCTCTCTAGAGCATATCTCCATCTCTCCAGGATCTCCTCCACCTGTTCCCTACTCTCACTGCAGATCACAATGTCATCTGAAAACATCATAGTCCACGGGGACTCCTGTCTCATCTCATCTGTCAACCTGCCCATCACCATTGCAAATAAGAAAGGGCTCAGAGTTGATCCTTGATGTAATCCCACCTCCACCTTAAATGCATCTGTCACTCCCACCACAGACCTCATCGCTGTCACATTACCCTCGTATATATCCTGTACCACTCTTACATACTTCTCTGACACTCCCGACTTCCTCATACAATACCACAACTCTTCTCTAGACACACTGTCATATGCTTTCTCTAAGTCTACAAAAACACAATGCAACTCCTTCTGACTTTTTCTGTACTTCTCCATCAACACTCTCAGAGCAAACATCGCATCTGTAGCTCTCTTTCCCGGCATGAAACCATACTGCTGATCACTAATCATCACATCCCTTCTTAACCTAGCTTCCACTACTCTTTCCCATAACTTCATGCTGAGACTGATCAATTTAATCCCTCTGTAGTTACTACAGCTTTGCACATCACCCTTATTCTTAAAAATCGGTACCAAAACACTTTTTCTCCATTCGTCAGGCATCCTCTCACTTTCCAAGATTTCATTAAACAATCTGGTTAGAAACTCCACTGCCATTTCACATAAACACCTCCATGCTTCCACAGGTATGTCATCTGGACCAACAGCCTTTCCATTCTTCATCCTCTTCATAGCTATCATTCCTCCTTGCTAATCCACTGCACTTCATGATTCACTATCCCCACATCATCCAACCTTTTCTGCCTCTCATGCTCTTCATTCATCAACCCCTCAAAGTACTCTTTCCATCTGCTCAACACACTCTCCTCGCTTGTATGTTTCCCTCATTATCCTTTATCACCTTTACCTGCTGTACATCTTTCATAGCTCGATCCCTCTGTCTAGTCAATCGGTACAGGTCCTTTTCTCCCTCCTTAGTGCCCAGCTTTCATACAACTCTTCATATGCCTTATCCTTAGCCTTCGCCACCTCTCTCTTTGCCATGCACCTCATCTCCTTATACTCCTGTCTACTTTCTTCATGTCTCTGACAATCCCACTTCTTCTTTGCCAACCTCTTTCTCTGTATACTCTCCTGTACTTCCTCATTCCACCACCATGTCTCCTTGTCATCCTTCCTCTGTCCAGATGTTGTACCAAGCACCTTTCTAGCAGTCTACCTTACTAGCTCTGCTGTAGTTACCCAGCTATTTGGTAACTCTTCACTGCCACCCAGTGCCTGTCTTAGCTCTTCCCTGAACTCCACCTCACAATTACCCTTTTTCAATTTCCACCATTTGATCCTTGGTGCTGCCCTCACACTCCTCCTCCTCTTCTTGATAACCAACGTCATCCTACAAACCACCATCCTATGCTGCCTAACTACACTTTCCCTGGTCACCACTTTACAGTCTCCAATCTCCTTCAAACTGGCCCTCCTACATAAGATATAATCCACCTGTGTGCATCTTCCTCCACTCTTGTATGTCACCCTATGCTCATCCCTCTTGTTAAAATATGTATTCACCACAGCCATGTCCATCCTTTTCACAAAATCCACTACCATCTGACCTTCTGCATTCATTTGCTTAACACCATACCTACCCATCACTTCCTCATCCCCTCTGTTCCCTTCACCAACATGCCCATTGAAATCTGCTCCAATCACCACTCTCTCACCCTTGGGTATAGTCATCACCACTTCATCCAACTCACTCCAAAAATTTTCTTTCTTATCCATCGCACACCCAAGTTGTGGAGCATATGTACTAACAACATTCATCATTACACCATCAATTTCCAACTTCATAAACATCAATCTATCTGACACTCTTTTCACCTCCAAAACACTCTTAGCATACTGTTCCTTCAGGATAACTCCTACACCATTTCTCCTCCCATCCACACCATGATAAAACAATTTGAACCCACCTCCGGTACACCTACCCTTACTCCCCTTCCATCTGGTCTTTTGCACACACAATATACCAACCTTCCTTCTGTCCAACATATCGGCTATCTCTCTCCCTATACCAGTCATACTGCCAACATTCAAAGTTCCGACCCTCACTACCACAGTACTAGCCTTTCTCCTCTCTTCCTGCCTTCGACCATGCCTTCCCCCTCTTCTCCTCCTTCAGCCAACAGTAGCCCAATTTCTGCCAGCACCCTGTTGGCTAACAGTGCTGGTGGCGGTCGTTGTTAACCCGGGCCTCAACTGATCCGGTATGTAAATATTTACTGCTGTCCGCATGAAATGATTTGGTGAAGTTTTATGCCAGATGCCCTTCCTGAAGCAACTCTCCCCATTTATCCGGGCTTGGGACCGGCACAAAGAAATGCACTGGCTTGTGCATCCCCAGTGGCTGGGTTTTTCTGACCTTCTTATACATTTGAAAAAAAATGGCAGTGCTACTTATATCAACTCTAAGAACCTAAATCTTCACTGAGATATTAATAGTATATATTGATGGAATAATTATCTCTCCTAAAGGAGCCCCTACCTCTGGAATAATCTTCAACTCCATGTGAAAGTAAGGAGCTTGATAAGTCTCTATAAATCAAGCAGTGATGAATGGATGAGGATATGAAAATTCATCTGGGCTCTCCTCTCAGGCCTTTGGGATAGAGGGAGCAGATAGTGGGTACTGCAGTGGCTAAGATCCTAGTGATCTACTGGAACAATTGCCTAGTACAAGCCTATGAACTTAAACAAACAGTGAATGGGTTTTGTGGTATTAACAGGAAGCCTTTTGGAAAAGAAGCAATTACAAACTTTGTTAAACTTGTACTGTAGGATGGATTCAGTCTCTAACATTGCACACTATGAGTGAGTATTAACAAATGATATGCATTTAACTGGAGTACATCTCTGTAAAGATCATTAATAAGGAGGGGCCCCAGCACTTATCCACCATAGACACTTGACTTCAATTTACACAATTTGGACAATACCTGATTAAAATACAATGTAACCATCTGTCCTGTAAGAAAATATTTAAAGCACAAAATATGTTCAGCATAGGTTAAGATTAAATAGTTTGCAGTGTCAAAGGGTGAGATCCTTATAAGTAGGCCTGATCCATTCCGGTATAGACCAAGTCTGTAACAATAAAGTAAAACATGCTGGAGGGGTGTATTTATTACCCATTGTTTACCCCAGCTCTGAAATAAATTGCTCCTGCATGTTAAGAAAAGTGACACTTTTAATGCCTTCACATCAAGCCTTGATTATTGTATGGGTACCTGCAAAGTCACCCCTAAACATAACTGCTTTTCCCTTGTAGGGAAGGGGGGGATAACATGATGGAGGGCATTAGAAAGTTACAAATGATCTTCTAGACTCATTTGCCTCGTAATTCCTAAAATCCTGTATCCTTTTAAAATCTGTGATAAGTATGATCAAATAATTCCACATTTTCAATAAAGTTTAGGAGTTGCCTGTATAGTAGTCTCTCAAGTATTTTTGAAAGAGATGAAATATTAGATATTGACCAATAATTGTGTAGATCTTTAGGCTAAGTTTTATGAAGGGACTTGATAATAATATGCTTCAGGATGGCAGGAATAGTGCAGATGTACATATGTGTGAGAAGTACTGACAATGGAAGGGACAGATAGCCTGAGGAAAAGAGAATAAAACAAGTCATCTAACACAGTTTTGCCAGAAAGAAGTAACTTGTAAGTTGTGTTCAAGGTAAGTTTATGACAAGGACTCTTTTTCACAACTACTTTTTTATCCTTCATTTCCTCTTTTCCATCCATTTTCACCCAACTCCTCCTAGAACACCCATCCTGCATGGGTTTCCCTGTCCTGCCTTCCTCCTCAAGACCCCCCCCACCCCCACTTGGGATGGCCATCTACTTTTTTCTCCACTCTCAGCTAACACCTTCATGACCTGTAACTTATTCCTGCAAAAACTAATGCATACCCTACAAGAAGTGTCAACATCAGTTCTTTTTTTATTATAAAATTTAGACAATAACTGAATTTAACTTTTATAAACCACAAGAATGTTATTTTATATATATTGTACATGTTGTACTTGAAATTTCCGCTATTTTGTTTTTAACTTGAAATTTTTGCTAGTTTTGTTTTTATCTTTCCTTTTGCTGTAATCTACTCCTCTATGTATTTGATGTCATTATATTGCCTTGAATTGTACTGTGTTGTTTTTTTCTGTGGAGCTTTTCTCCTTGGGCCTCCGCTGAAAATGGGTAAACTTCCCAAATGGACTATCTTGGCAAACAAATGTTAAATAAATAAAATAAAATAAAATAAAACATGACTGAACACTTGTTGGCTTGAGGTTACTAGGAAAAGTTGAAGGAAATTCAGTTTGTCCGCAGTTGAGAGATAAAAGTAATAATGCAGATTGTCAGTTGTAAGGACAGGAGTTTGAGGGCAAAACTGTTACCTGAAAGAGTGGATAAAGTCCTTTTGATGTCAGACCAGAAGATATGCAGACCTGAGGCATTCTGGCAGGTAGCACCCTGCAGTCGTATGGATGCATACTGAATATGTTTATTAATGTAAACAGCTTGTATCCTACCATGGTGGTGCAGCGGTTAGCATTATCTCCTCACAGCAAGAGGTTCTTCCATTCGATTCTTGGCTGGAGCGCCTTCTGTGTGGAGTCTGCATGTCCTCCCTGTGGTCGAGTGACATTAAAGACATGCAGGTAGGTGCGAGCATGAATGGGCATTCCTTCGTGGAAGGTTGGGTGTCGGGCTGGCAACTCGGCACCGTAAAAATCCACTGCCAATCATGAGCAGACCGGAGTTCCACTGTGGCGACCCCTAACCAGGAAAAGCCAAAAGTCTAATGTAAACAGCTTGCATATTCCAGTTCCAGCTCTATGCTACTCATAGTTATCACAGGCAAGATTCATGACATTATGATTTGCGACTCAGTTTATGCAGACTGGTGTGGATGAGTTGAATCAGACTATTTTTGTCTACTGCCAAACCATTTGTGGTGTTGGCTACCTGCAGTAACCAGGTATAACTGGGTTATGTATTTCATTTTTCTGAATTACTCTCCTATTTTCCAAAATATTTTGTCACGTCTGCCTCAAGGTGTACCCCCCCCCCTAACTAATATAACCATCTTCTGGGGTAACATAATTTGTGGCATAGCTCTCAAACTCTTAGATAAAGAAATCTGGACAAAGTCAAAAATAAAAGGGGAGGGAACAAAGGCTCAAAAATAGGGTACATTTTTAAATATTGCGCTAATAAACTTAGAACGTTGCTAAAATAAAATGTTTTGTGTTAGCATATATTTTCTGAAGGATATGAAGTCTGAAACTCAAATCCATCCTTTCATCCACAACCCCTTTTTCCCATTTTTGCACATGGGGTCAGGGTGTCACTTCAGCCGTGACAATCATCTAGAGCCAACTTTAACACAACTTATTATTCCTCAACAATTTGCCAGAAAACCACACATTTTATGAAGAACAGCTCAAAAATATGAGAAAAAAAATCTGGATATTCTGCATAAATCTGAACAGCTGACAGGTATGTTTATGGGGAAGGGGAGCTAGGTTAGGTGAGTTCTAATCTTGATGCTTCAAAGAACATAACTGGTAATTATGCCACCTGTGCCGTGTTCCTGTGGTTGTTATACATAACCATTGCCCCATCTGTTTCATCCCCATAATGGAAGATGTTAAATTTAGACAAACAGCCACATAATATGTAATTCTACTTGTCACACCACTTTTGATCTCTAAAGGAACATTGTTTTTTGTTCAAAGCTATTATCATTAGCAGTAAATACTTTATCTAGTAGGAATGATGGCTTAAAACAATAAACAATAATATCACATTAATATAAAATGTATTTATTGGATTTTCATTTCATCGGATAATGATAGTATTTACTGAAATTAGTATACTTGATAATATGCGGTGAACTGAATGTGTTCGAATTGTTGTGATAAGGAAAACTTGAAGTCAATAATAAATAGAACTGCTACATTGATTCTTTCAACGTGATTATATTTTCTAAATGTTAAGCTGCATTATAAATATCTTTATTATTACAAATAGCAGGATCAGGTCTTTTTTAACTTGTGCAGTTCAGATGCAAATTGCAGTAGCACTGTGTTAATTATCTGCTAATAGTTTTATTGGCAACATGTTACATCTTTCAGGCTAATTGATTTTGCAAACAGAAAAAAAAATGAGAGATTACACTGATAAAAGAATTTGTTCACAGGTGAATACTAGGCTAACTACTCTGTAGGTCCATTTTAAACCTAGTAAAGGTCAGAATCAAACTCTGTACCTTATGTCTATGAGGCATACCTTTCAACTTCTTAGAGCAACAAATCTGGATAAAGCCACAAATAAAGTGGGACAAATGCCCCCAAATAGGAACATTTTTAAATATTGCTCATGTAAACTTATAAAGTTGCTAAAATATCAGTTTTTGCATTAGCATTAATTTTTTGAAGGATATGAAGTCTGAAACTCAGATGTCCGCTTTTATTTTCTGACTTCAGCCCTCAATGATTTACCAGTGATTTTCCAGGAAACCACAATTGTATGAGAAGTAGACCAAAAATATGAGGCAAAAATCTGGACTTTCTGCAAAACATCTGGGCAGTTGAGAGGTATTCTATGAGGTGAAGGTTCAATAGGTTCCAACAGGTTCATAGGTAAGTACTAGGCTAGCTGCTCCTGTGGCCTGTAACTGGTATGAAAAAAAAAGTTGCTTCAAAAATATGAAAAGTCAAAACTATATTTGCTGGCAGAGAATTTGAGTTCTTGTCTATTGGTGCGGGTGGAGAGTGTAGGAATATCAAACTTAAGACAACATTCTCCATATGCAATTTTTATTAACAGATGCAATTTTTCTTAACAGAGGGACTTTTCTGAATGTTATTTTTTCTCTCAGCACAAAATACGTTTCCTATTTTTTTTTTTAATTTGAAGTGTGATTTAAGTATTTGTGCCTCTTTCATGTCTTTATGTGCAATCCTGGAGTCTCTGTACATCATTTTGGATTCCTATGAAGCCTTACAATATGGTTATTCAGAATGCATTGCAGTATCTGATAAATCACATGGCCCATTGCAGCACTCTGTGAACAAGCTGCTATTTGCAGATGGGTTGATGGCACAATTATGGACTGAATGGAAACTTTTGGAACAAGAGCTTGTGGTTAAGACCGTGACTGGATTATGAAGAGACACCTTCAACTAAGACAATTTGTGTCTTTATAAAAGTGAGTGAAGCAAGGAGGGCCAAAGGAAGTAAATGAAAAAAGCCCTGCTGACCGTATCTTTGGACGCACTACTAGAAAACACAAAGTCAGTATGCTTCCATTTGAAATCAGTCGAGGGAGGGGACTGAGGAGAAAAAAGGAACGTTATGTCATATTATAAGGGCATTTAGAACATTGTGAGAAGCAGTTTGGTATGAACGAAAAGCCTCCACATGGATAACCATTTGAAATGTCAGGACCTGCTAAAAATAGTCCCAAAGCACAGAGACTGAATGGCCAAAAAACCATACTTACATATATCAAGTCTGAGATGGCCATTTCCAGGAATATAGGTTCATAGGTTGGTACTAGGCTGTAAGCCGCGGTGGTGCAGTGGTAGCATTGTCGCCTCACAGCAAGAGGTTCTCCCGTTCGATTCTTGGCTGGAGTGCCTTCTGTGTTGTCTGCATGTCCTCCCTGCGGTTGAGTGGTGTTCAAAAGACATGCGTGAATGGGCGTGCTTTCATTGAAGGTTGGGCATCAGGCTGGCACCTCAGCACCATAAGAATCTACTGCTAATCATTAGTGGACCATAGTTCTGCTGTGGCAACTCCTAACAGGGAAAAGCCGAAAGAAGAAAGAAAAAAGAAAAGGTTGGTACTAGGCTATTGGCCGTAGGACCTATACAAGCCTAGCCATAACAATTCCCTGGATATTTCTTCCCACACTATTTACTTCCCTGGACTCCTGTCTAGCAGGGTGACTGACATGATCCCCGGGGTGAATTTTCTATCTCCCATCCAATCATCAAGGTTCCTTTTGAAGAGGGCCAAGGAGGTGCTCTGCTTGACATGTATGGGCAGTCTATTCCAGAGTATGGGGAGTCTCTAGGTCAGGAACCTATCCCTCCAGCATGTTTTGTTCATTGTGATGACAAGGTTTAGATCCCTGGAGTGTGTGGCTCTGAGGGATTGGGATTTCTTTAAGTGGAGCATGTCCAACAGCTCAGAGTTTGACATGGCCTTGCAATGTTAAGCAGAGATCACCTCCGAGTAGACGATATGCTACAGAGTATAGCTGAAGTTTTTTTAGACAGTCAGAACAGGGCATCTGCTTTAGGCCTGTGAGTCTTTTAGTGAGGTATTTCTGTGGCCTTTCCAACTGTTGCAGATGTCTTGTGAGGTACATACCAAATGGGGCGTTATACTCTATAATGGGTCTAATGATTAGGGTTGCCAGCTGTGCGTTTTTTGACCGGACTGTCCGGTTTTCTGACAAATTGTCCAGTTAGAAATTTCATTCAAAACCGGACATGTGAAGTCCGGGTTTTTTTTGCCAATACCATGAATCCGATCTAAAGCGTTTCTTCCATGCCATCTTACTCTGCGAATCAGAAGTTGCTGAGTATTATACAGATCAGGGAGGTTATACCACAATGCACGCACTCATGTCAGGCCCCTCTAAGTGAAGAGCAGAAGCCAATGGTCAGCCTCGTTGTAAACAGTCCAATCACATTTTGCAAAGCGTCCTATTACCACATCATGTCCATTCCGTCTAGCTGGCAGAATTGAAGAGGGAGAAAAAAAGCTAACATGAGTGGTGAGGGGGTGCTGTATGAAGGAATCTCGGTCTGGGGCATCTCTGTTCTTACTAAAAGGGTTGTAAAATTGCCTTAGGTAAACAAAGAATCATGCCTTTTGACTTCAGGAGGTAAGCAGTGTCTGCATATTATCTAACGTTACCATTTTATTTTTGTACTACTTTTACCTTTACTTTTAGTACAAAATAGAGTGGTGGGGTCAAGTTTTATTTTAATCATAGAGAATGCGAGAGTGGGGTTGGTTTAGTATTATTCTGCAGAAGTTCAAAGCATGTAGATAACGTATTTCTTTAGTTTTATTCCTTTAAAACAATGACACACTGGAGGTAGTTTTGCATTTTTCTGGAGAGTTGCAAATATTTGCCAATGCCAAATAGACTTGGCATCTCATTTAGCTTAATATATTATTTTGGGAGTCTGTTTATATTACCTGGAATTAAAACCCTCGATTATTGCCGTTCTTAAGCGGTACCCTGTATAATGGCAGTACATTAATTTTGGTTGGATCTTCTTGCACATCACATAGACAGATCAGGAATAAGAACTGCTTCAGTTTTTGTTTTTAATTGATTTATCAAAGAGTGCAACAAATCGAGGAGCATAGTGACACTTAAATGAAAGAGTGCATTGTATAGTGCCATCTACATTTATTGTTTTGTGGTATGTGGCGGTCACTGCGAAATTGTCTTCCATTAAGATAGCTTCTACTTTCTCAGGTTTACATAGTAGTTTCTCTGTTTGACAGCCCATGTGTAGGGTTTACAAAGTTGGGTCGTGGTGGTGATGGGTAATAGTTTGGCTTTAGGGATAGTGGTGCACTCTGCTTTCTGCACTGCTGTTCTCCAAAGGACTATCTGAGCAACATTTGTTTTGTTGCATCTATTATGCTGTCTATACGACTGATGATTATTTGATTGCTCTGAATATCTGGCACTGGTAAAGCTTACACTTTGCATCTTGATCACTGTTTTTAACTACAGTCACAATCCAGGGAATTAAAGAAGCTACTTTTATGCAGAAGCCATAATGGGAAATGTGCATTTGTTTGCACTCAATCTGAAGTCATACTTGCAAGCTGTCACATACTTGCACCATCAGTTGTCTTACTGAACTCCTGAGTTTATTTAATTGTAAGTTAACAGTTCCAAAGAGTGCTTTGAGATTTCTGATTTTGCACTTGGATTGTAGGATTGGGACTTGTATACTGTCACAGTACAAGGTAATTTATTCACATGGGTGAGCTCCTCCTAAGGTGCCACAGCATAAAATAATATGCACACTGTATTGACTTTACCAGGTTCTACATTGGTTACAGAACAAACTCTTATTCTACTTCTGGTGTATGCTTTTGGTTTGGCCTTGTATTTGCCTCTGATCTCTTTGGGTGCCAGATAGTACATCTCAGTGTCATCCCAGTCTGAGGTTTACTAGATTGTGTTACTCGGTCTGTACTGGAACAGTAATTACTGCTAAGGGGAATGTTTACTTTCTGCCTGTATAACCAACTTTAAACTACTCCGGTGGGAAACGCTGTTTCATCTGGGTATTCTTGTAAGTCACCCTGAAGGCTGTTACACATAGTTTTAGGCTTTATTTAGCATCCTGTTTTTCTCCTGTACTATGCTGTTGAAGCTAATTATGCTACTGTGATGTTTTCCATACTCAATGTGTTTTTACTAGCACAGTTCTGTTGAGTGTCTTTGTAGTAGGCTTTTTTTTAATACACTGAAAGGAGTACACTTGCTGAATGTTATGTATGTGTTTATATTACTGTATACTGATTGTTCTGACACGTTTCTACCAGCACATCTGTAGTTTCACTTTCTGTGTACTAGTCACCTTAGATACTGTGCTAGGAGTACAATTGTTGAATGTTAATTCATACCTATTTCACTGTACAGTATTCTACTGTCTGCTGCTGCTCATCTTTATCCTCATCTGTCCAAAGCCATATACAATTTGCTTCTCATATTACTTTTTCTAGTTAACTTCCCCCTACCTTACTGTTATCACCTATAAATCCCCTTGTCATCCTCAGACTGCATTTTTCCCTCCAGAGTTTTCATACCAGCACTTGCTTCCCCCCACCCTGAACACACACTATGCCCCCTCCAATTACTCCTTGTCCCTATATCTTCATACTTTTGTGTATTGCAACCCTCACCTACAGCTACTCTCTCATGGTACATTGTGTTACCCCCCCCCCCAAGGATTTAAATTTTGCTTGTGACATAAATAGGCCATGTTGATGAGACACAAATGTGTCTCAGAGGGTCCCCATGCACTGGAACAAGCTTCCTATTCATGTGAAGCAGAGTCCATCCTAACCCTATTTAAGCATAACTGACCAATATGTGGGAAATTGGAAATCATCCCTGTTGCCAATGCCACCTATCCATTTTTTTCTGGACTATCCACAAATCAAATCAATTCTCTAGTAGTCAGGAAAACACTGTACAAACTCCAGTATTCTGTTTCACAAAAGGCTAAATTGGCTGATTTACTATGCTTTTTTTTACAGAAAAGCATAGTAAATCGGCTGAAAGCAGGCACCCGGAACAGAAAAAGAGGGCGTTCCCATCAGCTGATGTCACAATGATGTCACAAAATGGGTGGGGCATATATGGGAGAGGGGGTGGGAATGGGTGGAGTTATGGGTGATGCGAGGGGTGTGACCTTAGTCCGGTTTTAGCCACAAAGAAACCTGACAACCCTACTAATGATGGATGAATACAGTGGGACAATGACCTCCTTTTTTCTGGATGAAAAGCCCTTAGTGATGAGGTGTGCCACATAGACGGATTTCCTGACTGTTGTGGCGAGTGGTTATCGAAGGTGAGACCACTGTCCATCTGTGTCTCTAAGTCTCTCATCACATGTTCGGTGTTTAGTGTACTGCCATCTATGTGTTAATTCATGGGTACATGTTTTTTCCCAAAGGGGATAACTATATATTTCTTGGCATTAAGCTTGAGCCCATGGCTCTGGCACCAAGCATCTGTTTCTGAAAGGCCCTTTTGTAGAATATCCACATCATTTGGGGATTCAGTAATGGCTCCCAGTATTCCCTTTTCTCTGAGATATGTCAATCTTGGTATATCTAACTTTGGGTGTGTGGGGGTGATGGTGCAGGGGAGCTTCCTCCACTGCAAAAAAGAAATTGAAAGGAGAAGAACAATGTTTGAGATTTGCTCTTCTGAGTTTTCGATTTTTTTGTCATCTGTTACCACTCAGTGTTATGAGTGATGACATTTCAACAGGGAGCTGTCAGCATGTCTATCTCGTCCTATTATTTGGTTTAAAAACATTTTTACAAATAGAAAACATTTCTAGCCACTTAAAATTATGAAGTGATATTAAAACTCTGCAACAGGAAGAGCATACTTTTTTCTCTCATTGGCACACTAGGAAGACAATCTCTGAGGGACATTAGCATCAGCAGCCATTTTATTAATTTATTTTCACAGTGGATATCCTGTACAAAAACATGATGACCTCAGATACACTCTGCAAATGTGATTTATGAACCACTGCATTTGCGCAGGTTTATGGTTTGCCTAGTGGTGCCGAGCTGAGGTAAACTATTAATGGTGCCAGAAAGTCTGCTCTTCAGTTTTTCCCTTAGACCTTGCTAGTTCTTTCTCTCTTGCACTTCAAATAGTTTAATCGCTTTGCACTTCAACGGGTTTTTGTAGCAATTATTGTAGCATACCTAAGTGCCATCAGCACTAGTTCTTCACGGAAATAGCTCCAGTACTTAGTAGTTATGACCACCCCTCCTGACATGATTAAAGGGCAATTCCCTGTGATTTCTCCTATTAGCCTGGTGTACTTGGGCATTCTGAGGCAGTGTAGCAACTGCCTCATGTACACATAAAACCCTCTCCTCTTACCTCCCAACACTCAGACTTGTGAGAGATGCACTTATATCACCAAATTGGAAGCTATGTACTCTCCAGTCAAGACCCGACTAGCTGGTCAAGAGGAGAAGGTCAACACCTGCACCACACCACATGGAGCACATAGCCCTCCAGAACACTCACCATCACATCTCTCACATAAAAACGCAAACCACACACCCACCTTCGCGGAGGCTCTCAATAGAAATTTACCCAAACAACAGAGACCTCCAAGACAGAAATGCACTTGACCACCACAACACAGGACACATAGCTCACCTCTACAGTGTACCCCTCAACCTAAGCCACTAAGGCTAAACACCTTGCCCAATACACTAATCATAGGTGACTCAATAATGAGGCACACAGATGTCCCACTCACTAGGTTGAATAAGGAGAAGGTAACAGTTAGTTGTCTATCAGGTGCCAGAATCCGACACATAACACATGCACTCTGGTCACTCCACAACAAGTACAAGTATGACTCTGTCATTGTCCATGTGGGTGTGAATGACCTGAGATGCACCTCCCTGGAGTACATGAAAAGAGACATGGTGGAGTTCTCAGATTATGTGGCCCAGGCAGGTATGACCCTACCCCTGAGCAGTATCCTACCATCACCCAGAATGATACCGCAGTACAAACAAAAATTGATTAACTTCAACAATTGGCTAAGTTTCTGGTGTCATTCTAAGGGGATCCAGTATCTGTTTGCTTGGGACGACATGATTGATAGACATTGATGCTTTTCCAGAGATGGCCTGCATCTGTCAACCCCGGGTTTCTGGTACTGGCTAAGGCTCTTGCCACCCCTATAGTGCCTTTTTTAGGCAGTGTTCCAAAGACCAAATTACCACTGTAACAGCTATAAATAAATGCAATCTGAGGGTCATGCTGCTCAATGCTAAAAGTCTAAATCTCAAGATGCACTCGCTCGAAGCACTCCTCAAAATGGAGAACAGCGACATTTGTGCTGTAAAGGAGACCTGGTTTAAAGTGGCAGGAAGCACCCCTTCGCTACCAGACTATAACTCATTCCACACCTTTCAGCCCTGAAACATGGACCGTAACTCCAAAGGCAGTGGTGTCTCCATATTTATAAAGGATATGCACACCTCCAGACTAGTAGCCCAGTATAAATCATCTGAGATACTTCAGGTACAACTAACATTGGGTAAGATGGCAGTCCAGGTCATAGCCTGCTTTATGTCCCCAACCATGTCCCTAGACACTCACTCCATGTTCCTAAGCACCCTGGAATCTATCAAGGTCCAACCCAACACTCTCATACTAGGAGACTTCAACTACCCCTCCATCAACTGGGAGAACTACTCAAGCACTAATACACTGGCCCAATGCTTCCTGGAATTCATCAGTTCTAATGCCCTGGACCAGCTTATTCTGACCCCCACTAGAGGAAGCAACATCCTTGACCTGGTTATTACTAACATGGGTGACCATTGCTCTATACAAGTAGTCAATCCCTCCCTGGACAGATCTGACCATAAACTAATCACCATGGAAATCCACATCTCACCCACACCCCCCCACACCCCGCAAAGGTAACCACCTTGAAAAACTTCTCTAAAGCTGACTTTGGGCTCCTAAAAACAGAGGAGGCTAACTTCATGGTACCCATGCCAATGGAAAATAGCTGCATGACTGCCAAATCATACACCAATGCACTGTATGAACATGTACATAAATGCATGGAACTAGCCATACCCAGCAGAACCAAGACGCTCTCCTCCAAAAAAAGGAAGCCAATCTAGTGGTCCCCAGCCATTAATAAACTCTATAACAGAAAGAAGAAACTGTTGCAGAAAAAAGTGAAGTCTCAAGACTGGAAAAAACTCCCTTATTATCCTCAACAAAAAGTTGAGATCCTCATCAAATCCTCTAAAGTCAGCTATGAAGGTAGAACTGCGTCAGACACTAAAAACAATAACAAAGCCTTCTATAGTTATATCAAAAACCTCCACGGCAATACCCAGAATTGCTCTGAGTTACTGCACAATGGTACCTCCTATACTGAGCCAACCGATATTGCCAACATACTGGCCAACAGATTCAGTGCCAACATTACCCTGCTCTTCCCCCCTAAAGGACCAATCACAATACTGGAAGAATGCCAGGCACCCAGCATTACTGCAGCACAGGTTAAAGCTGTATTGTCCAAAGCCAAGAATACAGCTTTCATGGGACCCGATAATATCCCTGGCTGTGTTCTACATAAACTACAAAGCGAACTGGCACCACATCTGTGTGCCCTTCTCAGTCACAGCCTCACCTCAGGCTTTGTCCCTACTGAATGGCACACTGCTACAGTCATCCCTCTCCATAAAGGGGGAGCAACTACAGACCCTGGGAATTATTGCCCCATTAGCCTGATGAGTCTGATATGTAAAGCTATGGAGCACATCATCATGGACCTGATTAACAAAGATATAGGAAATCTCCAAACTCTAGACCCCGCGCAATTTGGCTTTGTGAAAGGGAGATCATGCCTGGTCAACCTGGCTGACTTCTTTGAGTCAGTCACCAGGGCAATGGATGAAGTTAAGGCAGTGCATACAGCCTACCTAGATCTGGCTAAGACCTTTGATACCATTCCTCACTCGGGAATTATTGATAAACTCACCAAACTAGGCATCAACCCCTATATCACTAGGTGGGCTGCGAATTGGCTCACAGATAGAACACACAGTGTGAAAGTAGTAGACTCCAAGTCAGACTGCCGACCAGTCACGAGTGGAGTCCCACAGGGATCAGTTCTGGCTCCTCTCTGGTTTGACATCTATTTCTCAGAAGTCCAGGCCAACACAAAGAGACTCTGGCTGATCAAGTTCGTAGATGATTGCAAGCTGTAGCCATTATTAACTCCCCATGTGTTACAGACATCCTACAGAAAGGCCTCACTGAGATCAATGACTGGTGTCAAAACCATGGCCTTAAACTTAATGCCAAAAAAAGTGTCGTCATCCCCTTTGGTAAAAACTCAGTTCCCACTAATTATCACATCAATGGGAGCCCACTGAACATGGAAGGCATTATAAGAGATCTGGAGACGCCGGTTGACAGCAACCTCTCCTTCAACCACCACACTGCCACTGTGGTTAGAAAGTCCTTCTATGTGGCACATCTCATTACCAAGGGTTTTGCATCCAGGAAGAAAGAGGTCATTGTCTCTCTCTACTTTTCCCTCATTAAACCAATCATTGAGTATAATGCCCTATTTGGCATGTACCTCACTAGACACCTGTAACAGCTGGAGAGGCCACAGAAGTACCTCACAAAGAGGATCCTAGGCATTAAACACATGTTCTACATGGACAGACTCAAAAGACTCTGGCTATTCTCTGTCTCATATCACCTACTTAGAGGTGATCCTTGCCTGACTTACAAAGCCATGTCTGACCCAGCTCTGTTAGAAATGCTACATCTAAAAAAATCTCAATCCCTCTGCACCACATGCTCCAGAGACCTCAACCTCATTACCAAAATCAACAGAACATACTGGAGGGACAGGTTCCTCACCCAGAGACTGCCGGGTCTATATTACCCAATCAAATATTTAGGTTAGTGAATACCTAAACGTTGACCTGGTAATACTGAAAAATTAAAACAGAGAACGGCCGATTTAACATAGGGAATTAATTCCCTCAGCCGCAAAAAAAAAAAAAAAAAAATTTAAACCAAAGTGACCAAAATGAAGTGGGTGCTTCACCCCCCACACCCCCTGATGTGGTGGAGGACTGTGTCCCCCCACACCTGTAACTAAATATGCTAACTCCAAGATTACTCTACAGTGGAAAAAGGGGCAAAATCCGCATAACAGCCAAGAGAATTTTGTCCCTGTGTTAAATCGTCCGTTCGTGTTTTTTTGCTTTCGCTATTACCAGTTCAACATTTAGGTATTTGCTAACCTAAGCGTTCGATCAGGTAATAGCAACCCGAGACTGCCCATGCTCTGGAATAGACTTGCCATACATGTAAAGCAGAGCACCTTACTGTCACTCTTCAAGAGAAATCTTGATGAGTGGATGGGTAATAGAAAGTTCACCCCTGGGATCACTCCAGTGGCTCTTCTTGATATAGGCACTGGGAACTAATGTCGGGCAGCATGATGCCAGGGCACTTCTATGGGCTAGGCTTGTAAAGGCTCCAGAGCCATTAGCCTAGTACACACCTATGAACCTGTGAACCTATGAGCAAAGAAGCCTAGCACAGCTACAATGCATGGCATATATGCATGCACAGTCAGTATGTATGTGCCCTTACTCATGGTGTATTAATGATGTATTCTGGATCTTAACTGGAAGTCATATCAACTGTGTGCTTCACTGAAATATAACAATTCACAGACATATATGGAACACTGTCTCATTTGAGTATGTCACAGAAGCTGTTATTTACTTGCAGTTTAAGTGGATGGTCCACTATTTTAGAAGGCAAACTCTGCACTGAAAAAAAAAGAGTGGTAGCAACTATACTGCCTTTTGTATCAAGTGTCTGGCATTAGAAAAGAAGTGCATGCAGAGGACACAGCTCTGAGGGGTTTATTTTATTTATTTTACATTTGTTTACCAGGAAAGTTAGACTTGTAACATGGGAGGAAACTGGAGCACTGGAGGAAACCCACACAAATGCAGAGAGGACATGGAGACTCTGAACAGTATTCGGTAGTTCTGGGATATAATGTATATCTATAGTATGATAAACATGCAAGCCCTTGTCTTGGAACAGAGTGCAGGTACATATGTGAATCTGTAATATGGTCTTCTGCAACATGTGTCTGTATTTAGCTCATATGTAATATATATAGCTGCATATCTAAATTGTAAGTAAGAGAAGACAACTTACTATCAGGACTACCTATCCTTATGTTGTCATTTATGTACTGTATATAGGAATGCATGTGCTGTAAAACTGTAATCTGGGGACAGCTGTCACCAGCTACCATTTGTAACTCCAGCGTCATACCACAAAAACCCACTGTAACATGTTACTCTATAGCTGCCACTAACTGCCATTAACCTATATAATCAGTGAAGCCCATCTTTCCCTTTATATCACTGTGGGCTTCTGTGTTAACCAGTCAGTCCCTACAACTGGTCTAGGGCATCATTGGAGTACTCGCTGTCCATTACATAGTGTACATGTGACACCTGGTGTGTTTCTATCCCTGTTCACACTTATAATATTCAGTATACATATGGCAACTCACTATTAGCAATTAGATGCCTATAGTAAGCAGTTAGCAGCCTGTAGTTATGCGACTTGCTCTCATAAGTGTCATCATGTATTCCACATGTGCGGAGAGCAGAGGCTGGACAAGTTTAACTGAGATAATAATAACATCTTGCTGCAGGCATGTAGGAACACTGGGCACCACCCAGGGGTGGGATGTGATACTAGACCTCTGGGATGCAGCCCCCCAAGCAAAAAAATAAATAAAAATGTATTTTGTATTCTTTATTTTACTTTATATATACTTTTTTTTAAATAACTGACACAACAGTTTGAAGGTGCAGAACCCAATGCATTTGCAAAATGTGAGAATGTGTGGAGTTCCAGTTTCTAAAAAAGAAAAAAAGTTGACTCTATTGAGCTATGTTTTAAAATCAGTCCTGCCTTTTTGCATATGGCCCTATAGAGAATAAGGCATTTATGCCTTATTACTGGTGCTCTTGCCATATTAGGAGCATCAGGTGATGCTTCATTAGAGGTTGTTTTGTTTGATAGATTGGGTCTATATTACATCGTCAAAGGGGCTGTTCATCAAACACCCTTTCATCGACACATAATAATCAAAATACCAAAACCCTGAATGGCCACCCAACAAAAAAAAAAATATGCAGACCCTACAAAGTGGGGGGCTTCACTTCCACACCCCTGATGTGGGGGGCTGTGGCCCACCCACTCCCCTAACTAAATATACCAACTCCAAGATTGCACTACAGTGGAGGAAAGGGCAATTCCCTAATGATGGTCAAGTGATTTTTTTCCCCTGGGGAAAAATTTGTTTAAGTGACTGTTTGGGGTTTTGGTATTTTGATTATGTGTCAGTGAAAGGGCATTCGATGAACAGCCCTTTCGACGATGTAATATAGACCTGATAGATTAAGCAGTGAGCAGCCTTTCCCAAGGGCTCAGATTGCACCATGTGACTGAGGACTGAGGCAGCCTGAATCAAAAGGGCAAGGAAGAAATTGTGGAGGATAAGAGTAAAAATAATATTTTATCGGGCATTTGTTTTAATTAAATAGTACTATATTCATAATCTTTGGTGGTGGCACATCTATTCAGTCCACCCTGTAGTATGGTATGTATTTATGTTTGTATGTGTTCATGTGCATTTGGGCAGCAGCAATCTGACATGCATACTATAACTATTATTTATGCATTCAATCATTTATTTGATCACACTTAGACATTTGAGATGTACAAAGTCATATAAGTGTCTGTAATTGAGAAGTATATCTCTTTGTGCATGTGTCTGTTTAGTGTTGTGGCTGAAATAAATTACTGTGGGCAACTGTTATTTGTCATTTTATTTTATGGCAGATATCTGAGGTGTACACTGCAAAACAAAGTGACTATAGTTGCTGAGTACGATGGCTTTCTGTGGAAGAAGAGTTTGATTGATTTTGCAGTTGTTTGCTCATGTTAAACAGTCATTATTCTAATTTTGGATAACGCATGTATACATGTGTGTGTGAAGCAAGTTGGAATGCTTTACTGAGACTACTGTTTGTGTGAAACATATGTGAAATACATTACTGTAGCAATTACTTTTTATCACGATCACATACATATAACTGAAGTGTGTACAAACAGTAAAATAGCTATAATTACTGAGTACAAAGCTGTCTGTGAATGATAGTGACTGGACATGGTGTCATCTGCACAAATGAAACGGTCATTTTTTTCTCACTTTGCAGAACTAATGTGTATTTGGGAAGATCAAGTTGTAGTACTTTGCCACTGTTTAAGTGAATCAGATTTGAAATGCGTTGCTGTGGCTTTTATTTTTTATCACCATCAGACATCTGGGGTCTACACAGTCAAATAAGCTGCCTTAACTTGATGGATACAAGGGATGCTTGTGAGTAAAAATGAATCACTGCTGCCATACTTAAGTTAAGCAATCAATAAAAATGTGGCTGTAACTGATGGGTATACAGGCTGTTCCTTGATGAAAATTACTGTGTGTGTGTGTGTGTGTGTGTGTGTGTGTGTGTGTGTGTGTGTGTGTGTGTGTGTGTAAAACTATGCGCACATATAACAGTAACAAAAGCCAAAAAAAGCAAAAAAAAGTTATGTAATTACCTTTCAAAAATAAGGCATGGAATGCATCACAAAATATCAGATGCTTTGAGATTTCATGGGCCACTAGGACTCCAGACACCTGGCTGTATATTAGGAGTTTGGTAAAGAGTTAGTAGAGGGACCTCCTCATCAGTCTCAGATCTGATGCCTAATTAGTCCAAGACCAGCTCAGTTTAGGGGAGTGCAAGGAAGGCCATTGTAGATTGCGTGGGGCTTGCGACAGTGTGGTCATTATTTCATTATTTATTTAAATTTCCTCTCAATTAAACCTCACAGATATTCACAGAACATTACAATAGATTATCTAGGGGCAGTGTCCAGGGACAGCAAGTTGGGACTGATTGCTATGAGCATTATTTTTTTTCACTTTCCTCACAATCAAATATTAGACATGTATACAGGTGCCTATCTTTTGTGTGAAAGGGTAAGAAGGTTTGATGTGTATGTGTGTATGTATGTATGTGTGCATGACAGTAACACACTGAAATACATTTTTCTGTCAATTTTTTCATTCACTTTTGTCCCAGGCTAGCATCATAGGTTTATATAGAAAGTTGCTATCTTCTGGGAGTAGGGGAAAACAGACATGTTCTGTGCACATATGACAGCAACAACTTGGATATACCTGTGGTCATATATTCTTTTAATTTCATCCCAATCCAACGCCAGAGGAGTACTCAGAAGGTGACTATCTTTTTGCTGGTAGGGAAGCAAGCACTATTATCTGTTATGACTTACGTATCCTAGAAAGCATTTTTCTTCTGAGTTTATTGGAATCTGCTATTTACTCAGCTTTGAGCACTATATGTTGGACACAGCTTATTACATCCTTTAAAGAAACAGTAAGAATGAATTCCTTTCCTTACTCATGATTGTTGTTCAGGCTATCATTGGATTAAATGGTTGGAAAAAAAAACTCTGGAATGTGTCTCAGAGCATGTAGAACATCATGGTGTTTGCAGGCCTACCAGGCCCCAAACTCCTTGGCTTAATTCAGTTTCTTACTCCACAATTTTAACAGTGTAGCCTTGGCCAGTTAGGTGGATTAAAAGGACAGAAGAAGAAAGCTGAAGAGGAAGACAAAGTGTGAAAAAACAACTAAGAAGTGATTTTGTTTAGATGGCGTACAGAGCCCAGGATGGGAAAAAACATAAGGACACTGGGTGGATGCAGAAGGAACTGGTGTGCAGTGGTGGTGGTGGGAAGGGGTTATTTTACCTATAGTCAGCCTTGTTAATTGCACTTGAACAGCTGTGCATATAGTCAATAAATTTGAGGTAGACTGGAAGTGAAAGTGACTGCGTCCTGTTACTGATTGATCATTGGTAAACACTCACTGACCTGCCATAATATAGCCTTACTCCATTCCAGTTAGCCAAACCCCTTCATGTGCTTTCTGCAGCCCCCCTTGCTTTGAGGTTGTCATATATCTCTGGCACTCCTGTTAGGAAGAGAAGACGTGAACCAGCCTCTTTGGAATTATGTCTGGGAGCCAGTGGTCCATTCCATCAATGTCGTTGGTAGGCAGAATCGCACAACACATCAATGCCAAGTGTATACTATCTGATCCTCTACTTAAAATTTTCAACCTCAGTAGAAAAGCTGTTCCCACCTTCCACCTTATATGTTTTTTTTCCTCAGGTAATTTTATTTTATCAAGAAAAGCAATAATTATAATTACATTTCAACAAGAATGAATAAAAGATAACAACATTATTTACAATATTTACAAGTGGCCCATAAATTAAGAAAAAAAATCAGTAAAATAATAAATTATCATATTTCAATATAGTTCTTTGTCTCTTTAATCTCATATGATAGAGATTGTGTCCATTTTTGTCGTTTCAATAAGTAAAAGAATTTTATTCCAAGGGTTATATGTTTTAAATGGTTTCCTGATCAGACAGACACAGTCATCAGACACTTGAGTACTTATGTCAACAATTGTCTCTCATTGAATCATCATGTTTCCACTATTTTATTTTTTCATAAACACCTTTACTATATTATCATTTATGAGACAGACAAACTTACATATTTATACATATAATCAAACAGGTTCACATTTACAAACATTATACATCAAATACCATCTAAGCAACATTACAAAAATTGCTCAATTCCTGCCTTTTCTTGAGTCTTCCTCCTCCTCCAAAACATTTTATGCATGTATTGCATACCTCTCAACCTGGAAACATCAAAAACCTGGACAAAGGCCCATGAAAAATAGGTGCAAATCTGTACTCTGATTAACATAAAATTTGCATACATAATTATGTAACCCTACCCATTCCAATGGAATTGTGGGATACCAACTTTCAAACGCAAATTGAAGAACAGACAACCAAAATATAGCCCCAGATCCTGTAGTAAATGGTAAACCATTTTTTGAAATGTGTAGCAAATTCCTGCAAATCCACAAAATAATAAGTAATAAATAAAAAAAAATTAGTATTCAAACTGAAAAGAGTTATGTGACTGGATAAAAATGCAACATACACCATAATTATTCCCTATATATAGTATAAAAGGTGTACAGATGGAGGAAAGATAGAAGTGTGGGTAGGTTAGAGAAGAGTGGAAGGAAGGTGAAATAATAGATTGGGTTAGGAAAAGGCTTCAGTGATAGAGTAAAAAAGTGTAGTATGATGGAAATGAGAGGCTAGAAGAAGAAGAATGCATTTTATGTTACAAAAAATGCCACCATCAGATTCAGTTCTGTTAAGACACCACTGATAAAAGAGTGCACACAAGCATTATATATCTTGGAATGCACTGCATGTCTCTTCTGAAAATAAGATTATCTGTTAATGCATTTGCCATTAACATCACAGTTTACAAGAATTCCTGCATGTATGGGATAGTCACTGAATAAAACTGCATAGAAAAGTACATGTCATAGAGATGACCCAAGTCATTAATTGGATTAAAGGCATTCAACTGGGCATCAACCTGAGTAAAGCCAATCTATTTGGAAAGCAAAACAAACTTTTCTTTACTATTTGGAAAGCAAACTAAATTTTAACTTGCAGTATCAGGGAGTATAACCTTCTCAGGACCATCTATACCTGAATCTGAAATAAAAGTAGAAATATAAAGAGAAAAAGTAACTTCAAGCACCATAGGATATGATTAGGATTCACTCATTCATTTTTATTCGAGACTGGCAAATGGAAAGATAAAATTAATGCCCTTCTTGGGCCACCTGCTGTGTTATTTGCTTCCTTTCATGTGAAGAAAGAGGACAGTGAGCAAATGAATTGTTAAGTCAAACAACAGTAAGCAAATATTTTCCCCTACTGACATCATTTCTCCAATACTAAAAGATGAATATACTGTTCATTAGAATGTAGACTTCTCACTCAATCTTGCCCAGACAAGCCTTCTGCTGAACTCATGACTGTGTAGAATGGCTAGACATTGCTGACTTCGGTGCTCTGTAATTGCTTCGTAATGCATAAACTCATGAAATATAAACATGCCTACCTATTGTATTTCCCTTTAATCTTTCCATAAGTTTATAAGGTTTACAGAGTCTCACTGCTCAATATAAACAGTTATCTTACCCATGGAAAATTCTCTGGATCTCCTGGTGACATACCTCTCAACCTCCTAACACAAGAGATATGGACAAAGTTAAAACCTAAAATAGTGGTGGTACAAAGGCCCAGAAACATGGACAGATTTTAAATATTGCTCCTATAAACTTAGAAAGCTCCTAGAATAACAGGAATTGTGATATCATACATTTTTGGAAGGATATGAAGTCCAAAACTCAAATGTCTATTATTATTGAGTGACTTCAGTCCTCAGCGATTTGCCAGAAAAACACAAATTTTACGAGAAGCATACCAAAAATATAAAACAAAAATCTGGACATTCTGTGAAAATCTGGATAGCCCCGTGATATAATGATTGTGGGTGAACTAAGACATTTGGTTCCTGTCTTGCTTATAGCTTCTGTGTTGGTGACTTAAATACTAGTAGTGCAGACAATGAATTGAAAGTACAGAAATAAAAGAAAGCCGTAAAAACTTCTTAAAAACCTATATCCTAAATGATGTTATGTGCCATAAGCCCTATGACACAATTAAAAATGCTGAAAGTCCTCAGTTAAGGCCTGCCTAGTCAAATATTTATGACAGAGGGCAATGGTGCTCTGCTTTGCACAGTGAACCTGCTAAAATTCCAAATGTACTTAACCGTACAACAACTAAACTATAGATGTAATATATAAATGGGAAGTACGACCCTTTCACATTGACAGGAGACACCACATCCTCTGTAGACAATCAAACAAATCAGTAGTTTTCACTTTATTACCAACTAAATATTCATGGTTACAGAATCATAGGCATTTTTATTAAAGCAATGGATTTACATTTTCTGTACTATGCAAAAGACACTAAGAAAACATCTCCCACAAAATATCAGAACTTTTTGTTTAACTTTTGACATTGCCAGTCAAATCAGCATGTTCTTTGCTGAAACTGTATCTTAACTGCTTTATTTCAACCAATGTGCTTCCTCAGTCAGTTGTCACTTTGGTTTTCTGCAAATGGATGGACTGAACCCTGCGGTACTCCACTTGTCACTGGTTTGAAGTCAGATTTGGAGTCTGCAACTTTTACAGTGTGGGTTCTGTCAGTGAGCCAGTTGGCAACCCATCTTGTGATGTAGGGATTTATACCTAGTTTAGTGAGTTTAGCTATAATTCCAGAATGGGGGATGGTGTTGAAAGCCTTGGTGAGATCAAGATAGGCTGTGTGAACCACCTTACCCTCGTCTACGCTCTGGTGACTGCCTCAAAGAAGTCGATCAGGTTCAGGAGGCATGATCTGCCTTTCACAAGCCCGAACTGGGTGGGGTCCAGAGTTTGGAGATTACCAATGTCTTTGTTTATGAGTTCCATAATGATACGTTCCATGGTCCTACAGACCAGGCTCATCAGGCTAATAGGGTGATAGTTCCTGGGATCAGTGGTGGCTCCCCCTTTGTGGAGTGGGATAACTGTTGCTGTGCACCATTCAGTGGGCACAAAGCCTGATGTGAGGCTATGATTGAACATGGTGCTTAGGTGGGGAGCCAGTTTGTTCTGAAGATCATGTAAAACGCAACCTGGGATGTTGTCCGGTCCCATGGATGCTGTGTTTTTGGCTTTAGAGAGTGCAGCTTTTACCTGCGTAGGTGTGATTACAGGGACTCTGCATTTTTCCTGTATAGATATGGGCCCTTTAGGGGTGAGAGGGGGGTAAAGTTAGCACTGAACCTATCTGTCAGGATGTTGGCAATATCAGTTGGTTCTGTAATTTTCATGCTGTTGTGCTGTATCTCAGAGTAGGTCTGGGTGTTGCCATTGAGATTCTTGACATAGCTATAGAATGCTTTGTGGTTGTCCCTAGAATCAGTGGTGATTTTGTTTTTGTAGCTAACTTTGGAGGATCTTATAAGGGATCTCAGCTTCTTACTGAGGCTGACCAGGGCGCTCTTCCACTCATGGGATTTTACTCTTTTACTTTTACTTCTATCCTATTGTGATGCCCTTGTGCTGGCCCAGTAATCAAGGAACCTCAATCTTCACCACTAGCACCAACAAGGGATGTGCACATTGGGAGGATGACAAGTACACACACAGTAAAGTACAATTTCCCTTAAGAGCACACACAGAGATCACAGTCAGTCTGGGGCTGGTTTATCCCTCTTTCTCCAGATCCCCAATAAGACTCCCCACTGGCACAGCTATATGGTTAAGACCTCAGCCGAGTGGCCAAGCTAACACACCCAGGCCCTCACCAAAGGGTGTCCAATCCTACTATGTAATGTTACAGTTATCCAAATGGTATGTCTGACCAAGGCTTTCAAGGCTATTTAGGAGTGGCCTGTACAGTGTCACCAAATACATATACAAGTACTCTAAGAGCTTAAATATATTTAAACAAACCAGCCACAATTAAAAGGTTTAAATATATTTAATAACAAATAATAAAAGAACAAGACAATTATCAAACAACACAGTAACTACAGAGTTCAGAATCACAGGAAATATTTTAAAACAACATTGCAGGACAGTCTCAAATAAATACAGAAAACATCTAAACTATCTTTACTATATTCCTAACTATATCTAAAAAAATACTTTTCCCTAGTTACTTACTATTAGCAAGGCAAATGGAGATGATGATGAGTGGATGTTCTCGTTATGCCCAAGACAAAATACAAAATGCTTAGTCTCACTCTGAGAGAGTTCTTAAATTAATATCACATTTAACTGCTGTCACTTTTTGTCACCTGCCTTCAGTTCCTAGGCTAAACCAGAAACTAATAGGATTTAATATCTCTGTGTGAGAAATACATATCTCTCAGATCTTTGCAGATCTTGGAAGTTGTAAAACAATAAAACACTTACAAAACAATGCAGAAGGCACAGTAGTTCTTGACATCCTGTTTCCTTGCTGCATTGAAACTAACTTTTATAACAATCGTAAAATTATTTAATTTCAGCTTATTTCTTGAAATTTTGCAAGTTAACTCTGTATGTTCCAGTTTCTACTATTAAAACACACATTTGCACAGGTATATAGTTTATATACATTTCTGTTCTTTTCCAGTAGTGTACACTGTGGACACATCCTTGAAGCTCAGTAGTGTACAAACCCTGTTCAACACACACTTATGCACCAGTAGTTTAATTTACACATAACATATAGTTATCTTACATTTGTAAGACAAGCATATGAATCATGTTGATATTCACAAATAGCATATGATTATTTACAAAATTCCAGCTAGCTGGTCTGGCAGCATTTTGGTTTGTCACACCTATTTTTAAACTTCACTTTCATTTTATCCCTCACTAGCTTTAACTTCTGGGATACTTTCTATCTTCCCTAATACTTCCCAGATAATTTCCATTACTCACTCCTTAAATACTTCTCTTTTAACAGATATGTGGGGAAGCACCAGTGTCTCATCTTTACTTCATTACCCTTCATTTGTATCTTAGTAATTATTGGCATATGCTCTGAAATAGTTATTGGATGTCTATCAAAGTTCTCAATTAAATGGACATGTTCCTGTGAATATAATTTATACCAAGTCTAACTTTGGGAATATTATGCAAATCCTCTTCAAGTTCCTACTACTTTCATACCCAATATTTTCATAACTTTTACTAAACATTTTCATAAATGTATTCAGAAATCTACCCTATTTTGTTATATTTTCCCCTTCTAGGCTCCCCAGATACATCCTCATTGTTGCAAAACAAATTCCAGTCCTCATATATAGCTAATATTCCATGCTGAAAACTGATCACTTTTTTTGAAAATTTTAAGGTACAAAATAGCAGTTTTAGGTGGAATATAAATACATACCAGCATAATCCTCATCCCTTGTCAGTACCCCCTAACTACTAGAAATCTTCCATTATTATCCTTTTCTCCTCTTATATCACTATTGTAGCTCCTCTAGCAATTAATGTAAGAAATCCTCTTTTCCTTTGTCACTGATAATCTGCAAAATATCCATCCTGAAATCCTTTCTTTATCAAATTCACATGCTCAGTTTTTTTACAAATGTATCTCCTGGAGGAGTTCTATTTGCACTCTGCATTTTTTAATATAATTAAGTATTCCTTCCTTTTTGTATATAGCCAAGAGACCATTCATATTCCAAATAATATAGAAAGTGTTGCCATTGTGGTAAGAAGTCATTATTCCTACCTATCATATATGGCAGATGTTTTAAATGTCCATTTTCAGCTTTTGTGATACACGCGCCCTTAATGTTTGGCAGGTTAATCCATTATATAGTTTTTTATCATCAACATTGAAGCCTATGTCATATTTTACAAAACATTTTATTTTAGTGAAAAACCTAAAAAACACCCCTAGAACACAACAAAACCCATTAATACAAAGATACATAACTATGTACATCTATAAATAGTGAAGTTTAACTCTCATAATAGGAACATTTGTGCCAAACAGACAGCTGCAAACACAGGATCAAATAAACCTGAAACTGAGGTTATCAATGCTAAGATGCATGCTATTGCCTGTGCTTCTACTTACACTAATTGGTATTGGTATCTGTTTGTGTTTTATCTTTATTCTCCTCCCAAATGTGAAAACTACTTGCATACTTTCAGAAATCATTAAGTTATAGCCTTGATGAAACCAGTGTTATGTCTTTCATTGCCCTATTATCAGCTTGCTTCCATGGAAAAGTAAGAGAAAAAAGAAAAATGTAGTCTTCAGTTGCAGCCTGAAAGGGAAGCTGAAACATTTATTGGAAATATATTCATTATATTCAGGGTTCTCACATTTATTTATTTCCACTTAAAACTTGTTATTAGATTAAGCTAAGGGCCTTAATCCAGCCATTCACCTGTGCAAAAGAGAAAACACATATATATATTATGGCTGATGTACTTTTACACCCAATTTCCCACCTCAACAACCCAAGATTTCAACCTAATTACTTAAACATACGTTTGTCCAGATTTTCTTCTTGTTTGGCACTGTAATGCCCACATTTCTTAATAACAAAAGAGAAGAAAGACAGAGAAGAAGAAAAGTGCACCTGGTGACTTTAATAAGTTTATCACACACAAGAACAACTAAAAACACTTTATTATAAAATACGGAATTTATATTGTGAATGTTTTATAGAAATTCTGCTGTGAAAAAAATGTTTTACTTACAGTTACCTTTGTCCTTGTTCTTCCCCTCCCCTCAGAGTCCTTCCAGCATTAATGATATGAAGCGCGTCAAATGCTCTTCAGTTCCTCACAAGCTTAACAAAGTCAACAAAAGTCTACTCTTTAATTATTATGCGGCCATATTTCACAAATGTGATTGATGCTTTGAAGTCTCACATTTATTCACTAATTCCATGTTACTGGTCTTCTTCATGTTCATTTCCATCTCCCAACTCCAGATTCAGGTTCAGTTCCACTGCACTACTGATTCTTCTTGCCAACTCGTGCCTTTCTCAATCACTCAAGCATTTTTCTTTTGAACAGTGAAAGAGATTTTACTGGCAAAATCTGTCTGTGTGCTTTAATATTAGAAGAACGAGAAGTAGAATCCATTTCTGATTGATGGCTCATTTTTTGTTGGACAAACTTTTGCATTTCCTCTTTAGTCTGTTCTGCATGAAAAATGACTTTGATCCCTCAGGAAAAATATTTTGAAGACAGCTCAGTACAGAAGCTTGAATCTCATACCTGTGTCTGGAATTTTTGAAATATCTCTTCTTCAGCAGTCTCATAAACAGCCAGCCTTTCATCATTTTGACCTCTGATTTTTGCATTTTTATCAGTTCATCTGAATATCTGTTTAAAACTTCTTCCATTTTTCCAGCCTTTTGTTATGTGAGTTGTTATACTCTTTCAGTGTTTCATTTGTTTTAACTAGCTCTGAGTACATTTGGCTTATTTTTAACTCTAGTTTACTAGTGTCTTGCACCAAAGCTGGAGACTGAACTGCTATTTGCTGAATAGCTACAGGATTCTTCCCAGTCAGGGTTTTCTCTTCACATTTTTTTTAGCTGATTTTCTTTCAGGCTGTCTTAGTTTCTTCTTTTCAGGCATCCAGGCAAGGTATTTATTAGCCAGTAACTAAATTTTACTCAAGCTGACAACATCACTGGCTGTTGTCTCTCAGTTTTTTTCACATTGAGAATACTGAAGTTAAGCAGTTGATCAGTGTACAGCCATCTTGGAAGTCCCATCATGTCTTCTCCATTGTCAGGAAATCCTTTTATCTGGCCCAGTTAATTTCCAAAGGAATGCCTTCAAGATTCAAAGAAGGAGTATAAATACTACCTTGGATCTCCCCAGAAAAGAGACTACTAGCCTAGTGGAATGAATCCAGTCAACAAAGAATAAAAAAAGTAATCCTGCCAATGTACTCTTCGCTTATCAGACCCATCATTGAATACATTTATGTATAAATCAAACATATTGCTCAACTAGAAAAGTTCCAAAGATGCCTTACCAAGAAAATCAAAGGCCTTAAATATTTCAGCTATCTGAATAAGTTAGTACAACTACATTATAATCAGCAGCCTACAGGCTGCTCCTAGGTGACCCGTGTCTTGCTTTTTGAACCATGAAAGGCTCAAGCTTATAGTTCATAGGTAGGTACTAGGCTATCGGCCCTGGGGGCTATACAAGCCCAGCCAAAAAGGTACCCTGGCTTTTGCCACCTAAGAAAATTATTTTCCTGTGCCACTATTGAGCAGAGCCACAGAGGTGATCCCCGGGGTGAATTTCCTATTTCCCATCCAATCATCAAGCTTTTTCTTGAAGAGTGCTAATGAGGAGCTTTGTTTGATATAGATAGGTAGTTTATTCCATTATTTGTCTTTCTTTGTCTTTGCAAACCCAATGCCTCTACAAACACCAAAACTAGGGAACTAAACCTATGCTAACAAGTAAACAAAACTCACTGGAGAGATACATTCTTAATTCAAAGTATTGCCACCCTATGGAATAAGTTCCTACTGCAGGTCAAACAGAAAACTACTTTGACTACCTTTAAGGCTAGTCATGGATGGGTAGACATAAATGTAAACCAGCACTGTTATGTATAGCTTGGCTAGTTTTGGGAAGTAAGCACTATTAAGTGCTTGAAGGGGGAGCAGGATCTTTTAAGTGTGTTCACTTAAAGGTATGTGGATAGGTATTTATGGTCCTCATGATCACTTCCCTGGTACTACTCCTACATTCCTAAAGCACAGGTATCATTCATGGAGGGATGGACACGTTCTGGTAAAGGCAAATCCCCATGTGTCTCCAAGGGAGATGTACTAGGTTAGTAGCTATACTGCATATTTATATATCAGCTGTGCACTATGCGTTGGCAGATCACAAATACCACTGCATATGTTTCTAGTATATATGTCATGTGTGCAAGTGCACAGGGCTGGAAACAAGGGTATGTATCTGTTCTATAACTTCATAACCTGTATCACTATTTGTATATGCATAACACAGGGTCTCACTTGTGGAAACGGTATTGAGATTCACTTTATTCTATGTTGCACTGTATATTCACAAGTCAGAATAATTTTATAGTGACACCTCTACAGACTGAATCAGGACAAAAGGCTGATACTGACAACTGGGCAGGGTGTGACAGTACTGCAGAGGCACAGCTCAAGGCACAGCTAAATGACACACAGCCACTGTCTGTAGCTCTTCAGCTTTTACAGTGAAGTTATGATCTCCCACACCTGAGCTACAGGCTGTAAGGCTTGAATATTCATCATCCACATTGAGGGGGATCCCCGTGACTGAGAACACCAGCTATGCTCCTCTGTGGCTGCAGCAGCAGCAGCTGAGGAGTGCACTGCATCTGATGTGGGTATACCTGCCATGTCACACCATATCATGGGATCCTCCTGTTGCAGTTGACACCTGCTATATGGGTGGTGCTAGGCTTCAATCAGCAGATGGACAGGGCTATCATCTGGACACAGTCTGCTGTTATCCATACTGACATGAAGATGATTGGTGCAGTGTATCACTATCAATGTCTTGAGGAGGACAGGCAGTCCAGGGTCAATATCACTGTAGGTCTCAAGAGGACTATTGTAGGTCACATGGCTTCCATAGTCACCTCTGTGTGGAAGATAGCAAGTACCACCAACAGTACTCTGCCTAGCAGTGTTGTCTATGGCTTGGGGCAGTTGTATACTTGGGGTAGTCACACTGAGAGGCTATTATAGGCTACAGTGTTTGCTCCTGCACATTCAGGAGTTCAAGGGCATCTCATTCTATAACCCCACTTCATGGTTGATGATGACTGACAGCCTTCAGACTCCATGGGCAGGAACTTTCCCAGCAGAGTCCATAATGGTCTTGTTTCCACAGTAGCACAACATCCTTGTCACTGGTGGCCTGTAGTCCTGCCACTACAGGCCAGCACAGTGGTCCAGCTCATGGTCACATTGCAACATTCCTTCCCTGTCATCAAAGGGCAGTATAAATGACAGAGAGTACTTGCCACAAGATCTAAGTCTCTACCTCCAGTGACATGTCATCACTCAGGTTGTGATGTCAGTCAAGTGTGTGTTTCTGCGTTACTTGTCATCTGTGCAAATGATGACTGACCCACTGCAATCCTTCCTCTGATATATATATGTGGAGATGTATGAAGCACAGCGTGACCTGATGACACACTGTCCAGCATAACCTGTAATTCACACTTCATTTGCATGCAATCGGTGTACACCATTTCCTAGGCTGTCATCCTTGCTGCTCCATAGTACTAGCTGGTATAGTCAATTACATGCCTGCACATGGCTGGTTTCTATGAAATGGCATGCTATGTACTATGCAAGTTGACTTTGAATCCTGACAATTATTTATGTTGGATAAAGTGAAGATAATACTCAACTGTTTCACCACAGTATTTTTTTGTGTTTTTGTTTTTGTTGAGCTCTTTCCAAAAAGCTTGGACATTTGTCATGTGTTCTGGCTGCAATAACAATGATACAATTTCTTGGTTTTGCATAATTATGTGCATCAAAATACTCTTTTTGCTTCATTTTAGCATGTTTAATTTCATTATAATTTCACACACAGATATGTTGCATGTTCTTTTGATTGAATGTTTAATAAATCTGCTGCACTACTCACAGTCACAACTTTATCCTGTGTCAAATCATGCAAAAGTTTGATTTTAGCACTAACCTCACAGTATATCTCTAGTAACTTACTTCAGAGTTCAGCATACAATTAGCATCAACAAGGATGTGTCACTGACTTCCTTAAGTGATTTAATAGCTCGAGTCTGCCCTGTCCCCCCACCCAAGAATCATCATCTTTGTGTGGTCTCTGGACTGTGTACCTCAGGCATGCACTATACCCACCCCATAAAGGAGATAAGCTGGCGATGCTATATCCCCCCCCCCCAACAGGTGCCTGAGTCTCAGTCACACTTACCAATTGGATAATAATAACATTGCACAGTAGAATTGGGCACCCTTTGGTAAGGGCCTTTATAGTATCTGATAGTAGACTCTAGGATATACTTTTTCCCTCTGGAACTTGGGGTACTCAGAGGCCCCACAAAATCCATAACTACCCTCTGAAATGGCTCCTCAATCACAGGCAAAGGCATCAAAGGAGCTTTCACCTTTTCTCCTGCCTTGCCTATCTTTTGGCACTGCTCACAGGTCCTGCAGTACCCTGTTACATCACTGGAAATCCCGGGCCAATAAAAGTTCTGCATTATATGCCTCTTTGTATGTCTTATGCCCATATGACCTGCAAAGGGAATATCATGGGCTATGGCTAGAAATGCCAGATGGTAGGCTATAGGTACTACCAACTGCTGTATTCTCTTAACTTCTAGCCCTCCTTCAGGGGTCCACTCTTTATACAGAAACCCTTTGTCCAAGTATAAATATTCCCCCTTCCCTTGAGAATCAGGTGCCTCACTAGCTACCTGCCTCAGGCCTTGTAATGTAGGGTCTGAGAGCTGAGCCTGTCTCAACTCTCTCTTTGTAACCCTTCCCAGCTCCCCTTCCACAGGAAGTCTGGTATCTTCTGACAGCAGTGCCTTACTGTCAGACTGAGTACTACTATGCACCTCTTCCTTTGCAGTCACTCTGTCCAAGGGAATATCAGTACCCACAAGCAGCTGTGGTTCCTGTTCAGTCTCACTGCTACAGAGTAGCTCCCTCCCTGAAGTAACAACCTCACCAGTCCTGGCTGCAAGTATGCAGTCTGACTGGATTTCCCCAAGGCTACCAAACCCACATGCTTGTCTCCAAGCCTGACTGCGTGTAACTGCATAAACACATGATATTGCCTCATCAAAATCCTTCCCTATCAGGACATCTGCAGGATGGTAGTTTTGGTATCCCTGTTGTCTCAAGACAACCTACTACTGGCATTTTGTCATTCCCACTTACTGGCTCCCCCTCCTTTTGTTCCCCACCTTGCCTCTGTGGACATCTATATGTCACATGGCCCCACTGGTTGCATTTAAAACATTTAACCCTAGGTCCTGGACGTATACCTGGACTAGTGGTTTCCACCTGCTACTGGCAAATTCTATTGGGGAAGTCTGGGCTGCCCACCATGGGTTCCCTTAGACCCATGAGCAGCACTGGATGTCCCTTTCCTGTGCAGGGATGCCCTGCATGCTAAATATAGGTCTCCCTTCTTCCCCAACTCATCTGCAGTACAGCACTGTCTATCAGGTAACCAGATCCTCATGTCCTCAGGCAAAGTGCTAAGGGCTTGTTCCCTCACCAAAAGGTCTGCCAGCCCTTCAAAAGTGGTGACCTGACATTCACTCACCCACCTATGAAAATCAGTGCTTAGTTCAGCAACATATTCACACACACTTTAATCTGTCTTGCATCTATGCTCACGAAATCTTTTCCTATAACCTTCAGGTGTTAGCTTAAACAATTTTGGCAAACAATTCTTTACAGCATTATAGTTTAAAAAATCATGATCAAATATTTTGGGCAACACAGTTACAGCTTTACCATGGAGTAAGGGGGTCAGGAACTGTACCCAGAGCCTTTGGTCAACATCATACTGTTTACATACAGTCTCAAACATATGAATGAAACTATCAAAATTATCCCCCTCTGTAAACTGTGGAAGAAATTTACTGACCTTTTGTGTTTCTGGGGTCCAATTACACCCTTCCCCATTATCTCCATGACTCTGGTGAAGAGTCATTATCTCCTTTTCATGTTGCCTCTGCCTCTGCCTCTCTTTCCCCTCAGCTTCCAGCCATAGCAGTTTCTCATTCTCCTCAGTCTCTGCCTCAGTCTCTTTGCTGCTTCTATTTCCAAATGCTTGGCCTCCAACTTAAGTCTCTTTAGCTCCAGATGGATTTTTAAGTCCTGTCTAGAAAGGTTGAGCTGTCCATTCTCTAAGTGTTGTGCATCTCGGCCAGTCTGATTATCTTCCTGGTTGCTATTCTTGGATACAGCTATGACCAAAGCTGCAATCATGTCTGCTTTAGTCAGGTTTCCATGCACCAGTACTTTACCCTGGCACATCTCAGCCAATTGGCTCCATGTCAGCTTGCCATACTCCTCTGCTGACATGCTTGCCTGCTCTCTCTGACTAACTAAGCTAACAAAAGAAATAAAACAATTGTGAGCTAAACTCTGAATGTTCACTGTGAGGCTGATTTAGAGTACAAAAACACCTTCCAGTACAATTTCCCTTAAGAGCACACAGAGGTCACAGTCAGTCTGTGGATGGTTTCTTCCTTTCTATCCAGATTCCCAATAAGACTCCCCCACTGGCATAGCTATAGGGTTCCAATCTCAACCGACTGGTCAAGTCAAAACTTCCAGCACCCTCTCTGTCCAAAAAGTGCTTTGTGTCTCTGCCAAAGTAGCTGACACAGACACACTTTGAGATACACACAGACACTCCTGGGGGAGTCTGGCACAGGATCTCCAACTATGCCCCTTTCTGCCCAGATTATATGATATAACTGACTGCTACCAACCACTGCTATCAGCTACTACAAAGGCCTTTACCAAACAGTGTCCAATTTTACTGTGCAATGTTATTATTATCCAATTGGTAAGTGTGTCTGAGACTTGAAGGCTATTTAGGAGTGGCTTATACAGTATCATCAAATACATGCAAGTACTCTAAGAGCTTACATTATCTCCACACAAAACAGCTATAGTTAAAAGGTTTAAATATATTTAATAATAAATAATAAAAACACAAGACAATACTTGTTAACTCAACACAATGACATTAGAGAGTTCAGAAATCACAGGAAGTACTTTAAAACAACATTGTAGGACAGTCTGACATAAATATAGAAAACAGCTAGACTAATCTTGCTATTTCTATCTATTTCTAAGAGAAATACTAAGATCTAAGATCCTACTTACAGAGCAAGGCACAGTGCTGGTGAGTTGTTGTCAGATTCAGAACAAAATACAAAATGTTATTCTTACTTTCTGAGATAGCCCTTAAATTGATAATACACATTTCTGCTGCTGAGTCATTTCAGATTACATCATTCTTGTCACCTCTGCTGAAGTTTCCCATGCTCACAGAACCCAAGATATTAACATTTATTTTTGATATGCACCTACCAGGAAGCCACAGCAATAAAAGACACTTTACATGTGAAACCTAGTAATTATCTGTCTTCTTTTTTTTACTCAAATGATTTTTATTTTGGTGAAATAACACAATAATTTAATACATTCATAACATTCAATAACTATTTACAGTATTTACATTCAGCCTGACAAAAAGGATTCAGATAAAAACATTTGTAGTTAAATAATAAGTTAGTATATAAACTATGATAATTAGGAAGAGTTTGGTTCCATCTGTACGGTATCAATCAAATTCAAAACTTTCCTCCATGGACTATTAACTAATGGCTTAGGAAAAGTTCTTAACTCTTTAGTTCTTTTCTCCATTAGTATGCATTTCTTCAGTGATGATAGGAATTCCTCCATTGTGGGTGCTACATTAGGGTTCCATCTTCTAGTTATACATTTTTTGGCTATTGCTAACATTGTCCACAACAAATACAGATAATCTTTCTTCATATTATTACTGTTAACAACATTCAATAAAATTAAAGGCTTTGTTAAAACAAATATATCAGTATAGATAGCTTGAAGAAATTTGTTAATCTCATTCCAATATGGTTTAATATTATTACAGTCATAAAAATATGAGACCAGTCAGCATTAGTGGACAGATGACATCTCCAACATAACTTGGTGTGTGAAGGGTTCATTTTTGAAAGTTTCTCGGATGTCAAAAAGGATCTGTGTAGAAATTTCCAATGAAAAATCCTCCAGAATTGTGAATAAGAAGTTAGTTTAACTGAAAATAAAATGTTTGTTTTATCTTCCATTGATAATGATACTTGAAACCCTTTAGTTAGGTATTGCCAGTAAGAATCTTTAGGAGCTGTCTTATAGACAAAGTGTTATATAGCTATGATAATCCATTCTTAACATTGATATTATTATATAGAATTCCAACAATCCAGTTTATAATTTTTGGTATGGATTTGAATGATGAGTTATGTATTATTCTACACAGATCCTTAGTGTATGCTGTAACACTCTGAAGAACCCACCAGTCATTATGGGATAGGCCATAGATTGACAATATACTTTGTGTGTTCAAAGCTTGTTGGTTTTCAATGCATTGCAACCAACAAAATAGGTTACTGTTTTCCCATAAACCAAAAATCTCTGTGTGTGTTTTATCAGGGAAATCCCTTGTGATAGTTAATGGTATTAAAATCTATGCCACAGTTTTATATCTAGATTTGTGTTAATGAATTTTCTAAACACATCAAAAATATTGTTTATTAGTGATAGTTTAGTTAATTTTGTTGTACTATACTGTAAATTTTAACTTAAATAGTGCCATATCTTATCTTTGTCAGTTACCAAAGCATTCTTTGATAAATAATTTTCCTTCATTAGTATAATGGAGTGTAACTGTTTCCAATTGGAAGAGTATCCAGGATTTATCCAATTCATCGCTATTTTAATTATAGATGCCTTTATATAAGTTTCAATCTCTGGGAATTTTAACCCCCCCCCCATTCCCATGTTCTAATATGATGAGAATATGCCACTCTATTTCTTTTGGGGTAACATAGGAATTTCATCAGAGTTGAAGTGATTTCTTTAAGGTTTTCTTTCCTGGTAGAAATATAAGGGCTTGTGCTATATATAATATTTTAGGTAACAAAACCATTTTTGTCAGTTGTAACCTATCATCAAATGTTATAAACAAATTATTCCATTTGCTTATTAATGTCTTGATTAAGTCTATGGCTTTAGCATAGTTAAGCTGTAAGGTTTCCTCTATATTCTTACCTAGAGGTATTCCTAAATAGTATGGAGTTGAAACTTGGTTTCCAATAATATGATTAGTTGGAACCTGTATGCTCTTTTTTATTTAATAATAAATATTTTGATTTAGATTTGTTGAAGGTGAGTCCTGGGATTTTTTGGAAATTTGTTGTTACAATATCTACTTCACCTAACACTTCCTTACAGTTGGGTAAGGTAAGTAAGACATCATCAGCAAACATCAATATATATATATATATATATATATATATATATATATATATATATATATATAGTGGTCATATATATGTATACCTCTTATCTTTGGGTTATTACGTATTAAAATGGCAAGTATTTCTATGGCCAGAGCAAATAGGATAGGGGACATGGGACATCCTTGCCTAGTACCTCTAGTGATTTGGATTGCTTTGGAAGTAAAGGGACCTAATTTGACATATGCTAGATTATTTTTATAGATTTTCTTTATCATTTTTATAAAAGGGGGGGGGGTCAAATAGTGAGACTTTAAATAAATAACCCCAATTTAATGAGTCAAAGGCCTTTTGAATATCTAGACCTATTATCAATTATTCATGGTTTCCTTTATTGAGGTAATCTATCAGTGTTAATAAATTATCTATGTCTTAAGACAATAGAAAGAATTTTTAGCTGCAGACATCCTGTCTCCAAGCTTGAAATCACACACAGTCAGAAATTCTTTACTTATCAGCTTTCTTCCAGCAGGGTGCACTGTGATTACATTTTTGAAGCTTAGCACATAGCACAGTTTTCTTACATTTGTGAAACCAGCCTGTGGATCATATTAATATTTACAGTGACATAGAATTATATACAATGTTCTATCTGGCTGGGCTGGCAGCCCCTCAGTTTTTCACACTTTGTTTATCATAAAGTTTTCATTTCACATCTTCCTGTCCATACATCCCAAGCACCTCTAAAAACAGTCTTACCCAACTCTTCTTGTTTTAATTAATTTCTCCCATCATACCATCTCTAGGTAACACAGTAAATATTAAGTTATTCTTTTTTTCTACTGCATACAGTTTTCCCAAAGCATAAACTCTCCTGTATTCAAAGGAAGACATGTTGCACTCTCTTCTCCCTGACATCCCTTCATTGAACATACTTTCTCTCTCTCTCTCTTTCACTACTTATATTTTAGCTGAGCTTTTTTTTCCCCTTGTGTCTCTTTCCACCTGACCCATTCTTAACCTACAGTTGTTCCCCCGTTTCTTCATCTATCCAGCCCTTGAGTCCCCCAACAACTCTCTTCTAGTGAGTCATGCTGGTGACCCTTTGCTGACTGGCTCCCTGACATCTGAGGAATTTTACCTCCCAATAAGCACAGTTTAGAACCAGGGGACGACACATCTATTGGAGAACTACAGAACTGGAACAAGAAGTTATCATTTGTTCAGCAGCCAGTCAACACCCCTAACTTTTTAAGTGCCCTTTGCAATGATGTCAGTCTGCCTGGTATGAGCATCTGCCCACCAAGAGCTAAATGGCATTACTGCTCTCTTAAAGGGATTGTCTGCAAGACTTCTGCTTTCCAAAAGAGATCACACAAGCAATGAAATTCTCCAAACCGTCCCCCAGGATAGGAGAGTTGGCCAATGCCTCTTCATCTTACTGCCCCCCTCCCCTCCAGCCCCATCAGCTACTCATGTCTGTTCCTGAACTTGGGTCACCAGCAACACAAATACATTTTAACTGAGCTTTTACTGGCAACTTTCTAGTGCTTCAGCTCCAAAGAAAATCATGCAAAACCATGTGCTTTTTAATCCCTTTTAATGTTCTTGACATCCTGTTCAGGCAGTACTCCTTCAAGCTCTCCTTCCCAAGAACCTCATAACATCACTTTATAATTTTTTCATAGCATTCCGTCCTGTCCTTTATGATTTCCTTTTGGACTTCTCAGCCTTTTATTATTTTTTTCTTGTAGAAGTTACACCAGTCTCATTATTCTTTCCTTATTTTCAGGATCATCATACTGTAAGTTCAAAATCTTTCCTACTACTCCATTTTCTCATTAGTCTAATCATATTTAATAACTGCAAGGATGCTTAAATAGAAATAGGTTCTATTTTGCTAGGTTCATTTTTATTCTTCGGTCTAACTCTCAGCTGCTGTGCGTCCCTGGCTTCGGTGTACATAAGTTGTCTGCCCAACCTGCTTGTACAGTATTTATGTTGAGGAATTGCCCTGTCTGCTGAACAGCAACCTTATTTCACATAAAACTGCCGTCTCCTCCCTAAACTAAGGAACTGCACCTATCCTCTCCCTGAGCAACAGTCCCTCAAGGAAAATAAACCTAACAGAAGAAACTGCCCAACCTGCTTGTACAGTATTTATATTGAGGAATTGCCCTGTCTGCTGAACAGCAACCTTATTTCACATAAAACTGCCGTCTCCTCCCTAAACTAAGGAACTGCACCTATCCTCTCCCTGAGCAATAGTCTCTCAAGGAAAATAAACCTAACAAAAGAAACTGCCCAACCTGCTTGTACAGTATTTATATTGAGGAATTGCCCTGTCTGCTGAACAGCAACCTTATTTCACATAAAACTGCCGTCTCCTCCCTAAAATAAGGAACTGCACCTATCCTCTCCCTGAGCAACAGTCCCTCAAGGAAAATAAACCTAACAAAAGAAAGTATTTGCTTTAAAACTACTGTCTGTAGACATAAAATTGTGTAATACCCTAGGTTTTTAATTTACTCTAACTAGCCAGGACAACCGGCAGCTAAAACCCTTTCTGTTTCCATAATTAGCCTACCTTCCCCTCTTGTACCCTCTGTTAATAACTGTCATCCTCCCATACTCTAATTCTAGACCTGCTGCCTCTCATTCACTCCCCCATTAGATGTTACTATTGCTATACAGCCTCTGTCCACCAGATGGCAACATTTTCCTAGACCTGTCCTACTGTCTCTAATCACAACTCTCAGGCTTCCAGTTCTCTGTATCTTTTTCAGGTTGCAGTCCCACTGTATTCTTCTATTAGTTTATACTCTGTATAATTTAACCACTCTGACTACTCTCCCTACTAACTTTTACCTTTCCCCACCTAAACTTACCTTACCAATCAGCTCTACTGATTGTTCTCCTAGGGCTTACTCCTTCTGTGGCTCTGTCTTTGCTGCCATATCCCACTGAGCATTTCTCTGATCCCTCCTGGCTACATCACTCTGCTCCCAGCCTTATCCTTTCCTCCCTCTGTCCATTCTCTTCTTTCTCACCTCACTATCCCTTCTCGTGCTGGACTGCACTATATACCTAATAGGGTATAGGTACTAGTCCCCTCCCCGCCCTCTCTACCTATTGCATAGTACTAGCTTACTTTCGGTCTTCCCCTGCCCTCGTCTATCTTTTCCCCACCCCTTTTTTTTATGACCCCATCTTCCCATTAAATATACCTTGCCCCTTGTGTTGCCATCTTTATTCTTCGGTCTAACTCTCGGCTGCTGTGCGTGCCTGCCTCCAGTGTACATAAGTTGTGTAAGTGTGCATTGTTTTACCTAATTAGGACCTGACAAACATCTTATTACAAAAGTGACTATTAGGGTGTATCTGAAGCTAAATGCAACTATTAGTGTGTCCTAGGGTGTAGCGGTGTTATATTTAGCTGTTATTGGCTAACTCTAATCGGTCTCTGCACGTGGAGTGAGCACAAGCAGTGTAGACACCTGTAGGACGCTCCGCTCCTACTTTAGTTTGTAAGGGTTTTGTTTATCCTAACCAAACATATTTCTTGTTACAAAACTGTTATTATGTACTAGTGTGTAACGGTGTTATTTCTAGCCGTTATTGGCTAACTCTAAACGCATCTCTGCAAGTGAAGTGAGCATAGGAAGTGTAGATACCTGTCGGATGCTCCGCTGCTATTTTATCAAGTAAGAGCTTTGTCTATCCTAACTAAACACCATGTTTAAGTAGCGCGTTTGTAGTGTAGCACTGTTTATTCATGGTAGAGTGAATTTAAATGAGAATTTTATGGTTTTATCCTACTTAAGTTGTACTGTGTTTTAGCATGCCAAATACACTATATTATTATAGCATTTATTCGCGTTAGTGTGAATTTAAATGTTGATTAGGAGGGTTTTTATCCTAGTTAAGCTGTACTGTGTTTTGGTACGCCAAAAATGCAGCTATAGTATAACCCTAATTCTGCCAGAGTACTGTGTAAGTTAAGGGGGAATTGGCGGAGAATAGCCTAAGAAAGCTGTACTATCCTTATATACACCTTCAACGCTATATTATTAGTGTTTTAGCTTACTTATATCCACATATGTGGAGGCTAGAACATAAGCATAGCTTATTTTTATAGGTCCTATCTGACCAGTGAATGTGTGAATATAACCTAAGCTGATTTATATGGGTCCTATCTGATTAGTTTTTACTTTATGCACAGTATTAATGCTGTAACTGTTATTTCTAGACAGATTATGCCATGTTTGATTTAGAGCCTATGTATCTTTTTGCATCTAAACTGATTTTGATTGCAGTCTAACTGTGGACCTTGTTCCCCTCCACATTTACTGTGATATGCCAAGTGTGTTGCTCCATTTTTCACTGGTACTAATGTAGCTTTGTGTACTTCATAGATGTTTTTCTGAATATCTTGCTACCAATTGAACTGTACCTATTGTGCCTTAAACTTTAACTGTGTGTGTCTTAAACTGTGTAATTCATAGATGTTTTTCTGAATATCTTGCTACCAATTGAACTGTACCTATTGTGCGTTAAACTTTTCAATTAACAATTGGTATAAGCAGGTTAAAGTTCAAATATAACTGGCTGTAGTGCTAGTGCTAGTATGCTCATTAACTGGCCTGTTATTTAAGCTTAGTACGTGTGTTTAACTGTGTGTTTAAGCTTAGTAAGTGTGTTAACTGTGTGTTTGACTCTCTGTATACCTCACCACTCTGTTTCTCTCTCCCTTTATTTAACCAGCTGCCCAACCTGCTTGTACAGTATTTATGTTGAGGAATTGCCCTGTCTGCTGAACAGCAACCTTATTTCACATAAAACTGCCATCTCTCCCTAAACTAAGGAACTGCACCTATCCTCTTCCTGAGCAACAGTCCCTCAAGGAAAATAAACCTAACAAAAGAAAGTATGTGCTTTAAAACTACTGTCTGTAGACATAAAATTGTGTAATACCCTAGGTTTTTAATTTACTCTAACTAGCCAGGACAACCAGCAGCTAAAACCCTTTCTGTTTCCATAATTAGCCTACCTTCCCCTCTTGTACCCTCTGTTAATAACTGTCATCCTCCCCTACTCTAATTCTAGACCTGCTGCCTCTCATTCACTCCCCCATTAGATGTTACTATTGCTATACAGCCTCTGTCCACCAAATGGCAACATTTTCCTAGACCTACCATACTGTCTCTAATCACAACTCTCAGGCATCCAGTCCTCTATATCTTGTTTAGGCTGCAGTCCCACTCCATCCTTCTATTAGTTTATACTCTAGGTTCATAGGTTGATACTAGGCTATCTGCCCTAGGGCATTTACAAGCCTAGCCAGAGTGTGTTTGGCTTTCGCCACCCTTCTTAGATTAGTTGACTGTGCCTCTGTATAGTAGGTCACAAAAGATAGCCCATTTAAGGTTGTCTAGCAGTGGCACAGAAGAGATCCCAGGGGTAAATTTACGATCTCTCATCCAAACGTCAAGATTATTCTTGAAGAGGGTCATTGAGGGGCTCTGTCTGACATGGATTGAGATTTTGTTCCAGAGTGAGGGGAGCCTCTATATAATTTAACCACTCTGACTACTCTCCCTACTATCAAGGCTCTTATCTTTTACCTTTCCCCACCTAAACTTACCTTAGCAATCAGCTAAGCTCTACCCACTCCGTTCGCCCTAGGGTTCACTCCTTCTGTGGCTCTACTCACTCCGCCCTGCAGGCTCACTCCGCTTCCCTACCCTGCCCCCAATTTCCACCCGCCCCCATGGCTCTAGATTTATACACCCTTAACCACACACCCCTTCATTACCACCAATTACATGCTCCAACCCCTTAAAGTGCTAATACCCACTTCCCACTAGTCATCATCTTGCTAAACTATCTATACCTATCCCAGAAAGGTAACAAACAAAATTCTTGTACTATCACCTTAGTAAACTACGTGTATTTACCCCTGTATATTTACATACACATAATTTATTCTACAATGCCACCTTCAAATACCCTAACTTACCACAAACCCTTACTCTTATTCTCACTCTTAACTATTCTAACTATACCTGACCTACTCACTTTCTATGAACACCCTAACTATCTAGAATTTCACAACCCCATTAAGCAAACTTCTGCTCCAACAGTTATACTCCCTCACAGTCATAATAACACATCCTGTTCACCAAAGTATTTATCAGCCAAGTTTCATAGACTCACTCACATCTCTTATTATAGCCCAAGAGCCAGGAGATACCAGAACCTAATATGTAAACTTTTACAACTGACCCAGAGAATACAGGTCCACTCCCTTATAGATGGTGATATACATCCAAAAAACACCACAGTTGAGCAAAGAAACACCTTTATATAACACACAAAGCTTTCAGGTTCAACACCCTTTCTCAATGCTTCATACAGCATTGAGAAAGGGTGTTGAACCTGAAAGCTTTGTGTGTTATATAAAGGTGTTTCTTTGCTCAACTGTGGTGTTTTTTCTATTAGACTTTGATTCATCTGGTTTTCGATATACATCCAAACCCTGGTCCAAACTCTAGCACAATCACAAAGCCTGACACACCAACTCCTACTAACACACACTTGCTTACCAGGCCCCCCAACACTCTCCTGATAGCTCAACTTAATGTTCAGAGTATAAATAATAAAATTGCTCACCTACATGCCCTTATGGATGTACATATATTTGACATCCTCTGTCTCACTGAAACATGGCTCAAGCCATCAATACAAGACAATGTAGTTATTCCCCCTGGCTATAATATCCTGAGACTTGACCGTAATGCTAAGAAGGGTGGAGGAGTAGCTATACTATACAAATCTGGACTATACGTTATCTCAACAGACTCCAAACCTCCACTATCTAGTAATGCAGAAATTCTTATTTCCAAGATTCAGCTCAATAAATGTAAATCCATATATCATCTGTATCTACCTTCCCCCAGGAAATAATACTAGCACATTAGAAGCCATCCTCAGTTGGCTCTCAACCAACTACCCACAAGAAACCATAGTACTTGGTGACTTTAATATAAACTGGAAGTCCTGTTCATCTGAACAGCCTTCTACGCATATTAACCTATATGGTTTTACTCAAACCATCACGTCCCCTACCAGAACCAACAAACTTAATAACAAGGAAAGCACCCTAGACTGGATTCTCACTAATAGTCACCAACAAACTTACAAAACAGGCACCCTCCCGGAAGATATAAGTGACCACTCACTCAACTTTTTAATTAGGTATAAGACTGATATTCCAAACCCAGCCATTTATAGGACAATAAGGACTAACAAAAATTTTAATCCTGATAGCTTCCAAACAGAACTTACAGCTTGTGACTGGTCACCCCTGAAACATCTCCCATTAGATGATGCAGTCAAATACTTTAACTCAAAATTCTTAGCCATTCTACATTGCCATGCCCCAACACGCACAATTAGAACTAGGACTAAACCAGACCCATGGCTCTCCGAAACTACCAAACAAAAAATCCTCCATAGAAATAAACTCTGGGCCAGCTGGCATGCAACAAAAAGCTCTACAGAACAATTAAAGTTCAGACAGTTAAGAAACGAAACAAAAAAAAGCCATATTGTCTGATAAAAGAACCTATTACTGTCAGCTTCAACAAACCCACCAAAATAATGTTCAGAAATTCTGGTCAGGCATCAATAACCTCTTACAGCCAGGTCGCTCAAGCACACCTGCTCCCTCAGACTCTGATCACAACAATCTCAACCAAATAGCCAACTCTTTTAACACCGTTTTCACAGAGACCATTGTATCCCTTGCTAATCAGCTACCCCATGGCACCATATCCTCTACCACTGCTTCACAATATTATTCCCCTGCATAAAGGTGGTAATTCCAAAGAGATATCTAACTACAGGCCCATAGCCATATTATCCCCGTTGGCAAAAATAATGGAGAAATGCATTCATAAGCAACTTTTAAGCTACCTACTAGAAAACAACTTACTAGCCACCTGCCAACATGACTTCAGTCCATTTCATAGCACCACCTCTGCTCTCTTATCCTTTACCGACTGTATTAATAGAAATCAAAATAACAACACTCTATCCTCAGCCCCCTTTAATGATCTGTCAAAAGCCTTTGACATGGTTAACCACCACCTCCTCATAAACATACTTAAAAACCTGTCATTGGATGCACTTGCGATACAGTGGCTCCAATCCTATTTAAATAACAGGCAACAGGCTGTACTATGGGAAAATAACTTGTCTTCCCACCTTCCAGTTTCCCATGGTGTCCCTCAAGACTCCATACTGGGCCTCATCATCTTCTCTATCTTTACAAATGATCTTCATTCTGTAATTCCTCAAGCTACCTGTATCCAGTATGCAGATAATTCCACACTTATATGTTCAGCCACTTCCCCATCTGAACTTCAGTCCCTAACCCAAAAAACCTTTAGCATAGTTGAAAAATGGCTTCTACACTGATGTCTAATCTTGAACCCCAAAAAAACCCAAAAATGTTACTATTCACCCCCCACCCGGAGGGCCTTCCCACTGAACTTTACTGTAACATCTAGCAATGGAACTATCATATCTCCTGATCCTACCACAAAACTATACAGGGTACTAATTGATAATAACCTCACCTTTGAGCCTCATATTAATAACACTATAAAAACCGTGAACAAAAAATTAGGTTCCCTCTACAGGATCAAACCCTTTCTGACTCCACTAGCCAGGACCACTATTTCCCATACCCACCTTATCTCAACCCTACTATATGCCTCTCCTATCTATACCAAACTATGTAAAAGCAATCTGAACAAGCTGACTACCTCCTACAACAATATTGCCAGGTTTGCAACTGAGTCAACCTATAGAACCCATCATTGTTGCAATCTTAACCAACGAGGCTGGTTAGAATTGCTAAATCTAATACTATTGAACCAACTAATAGTAGCTCATAACATCCTGTATCAACCTACAAATACACCAATATTCACCAACCTAATCACCCCCTATAATAATCTCAAAACCCTGCGCTCATCGAACAAACTACTGGTACAAATTGCTAAAACCAATAATTCCACCGGTGACTCATTGTTCTCTAACACAGGGGGTAAAAGCTGGAACACCCTCCCTATCCACCTAACCTCCCTATCCTCAGCTAACCTATTTAAAAGCAATCTAAAACCCTACCTTAAATCATGCTTGTTATGCCCACGTGTTAACCCAGGCTAACTACTTAACCTGTCCCTAGACACTAATCTTCTTACCCGTATAAGCTTCTTTTCTATTGACAGTAATGTGTATGTGACTTTGGAGTTGAATAGTGTCTTTGTCCATATTTTGTATAAATATCCTTAGCTGTTACAGACTAGGATTCTTGTGCGGCATTTTGTGTGACTTTAAAGTTTAATAGTGTCATCGTACACTTTTTGTATGAATATCCATAACTACTATGCACTAGGATTTTTTCTTGTTAATAAGCCAAATCCAGTGAAATGAAATGATTGCCAGAACTTTGTAATGTACCAATGTCTTTGTAAATATTCATCTGTATGTGGAGCTTTTCTCCCTGGGCCTCCACTGAAAATGGACATATATCCAGTTGGACTAGCCCTGTCAACAAATGTAAAATAAAATAAAATAAATAAAGTAAAAGGTTAGTTACCCCTTCAACTCCTGTTTTCTCTATGTTACATGATATTTTCATTTTACTTGGGTTTAATGTACATACAAAACTTAGGCAAAGGATATGTCCTCCCAAAATATCTCATGTACCCTACCAACACACTTTTAATTAGATATATTTTCTTCTTAACTGCCATTCTACAAGACATCCAGACTCTTACAATATTTCCATACATCCTGAACTATGTAATTTCCAAAAGAAGTCCAATATTTGAATACTATTACTCTCAAATTTAATACCTGATAATACCATACTCCCTGCAATGTCCTATATTTATTTTTAACTGTAACCCTACCGTGTTTGGATATCCTGTCAACACACAAATCAGTTCTTGTACCTGGCTTGTACTTATTAAAAGCCTCCTATCCAGACTTCTAGTAGAGTGAAAATCATTCTCATGTCAAATAGGATTTGGGAGGGTGGCCTAATGGTTAAGGTGTTTGCCTTACAAACACAAGGTGAAGGGTTTGAGTCTCACAAGAGATAATTGGCTAAGCTTAAAATGGGTCACAAGGGCAGTTAGCTTAGTACTAACCTATGAATACTTTGGCACAATGTTTCATCATCTGATATCCTTTTTCTCCAATATGCGCTCTCTGGACTGCACAACAGTCATTCTCCTGACAGTCAAAAAATCTTGTAAATAGTTTTCTGTTACTAAATTTAAAATACAGTCTAAGATAGTACTTACAGTTTCACATGACAGATCATAGTGTTCTTCTTTCTATGTGTTATCAAGGAACTGCAGCTGTTGAACTCTTGGCACCCAGTAGCTCAAATATCTGCTGAAAAAAATGTGAGCCTGTCCAACCTCTCATACACCTTATGATGGAAATGCAAAACACTACATTCAGCCTGTGGTCGCCACTTCTGCAAAGTGGTCAGACCTGCATCTTTGCATCACTTCCTGTTGAAAGCTGCTCTCATTGCCCTACAGATGTACTTCAAAGACTGCTCCTGTCAGTGTAAAAACCTCTGAAGTTCTCTTCAGGTGACAACTGCTAAGGATTACACCCCCCGACTCTGGCCATACTAATTCCACAGAGTTGACTTTTGGGGGTCTGTGAGGGTTTACGTTCATGACACATCTCCAAATGATCTACTATAGGCAAACCTGGCCCACCACACTCTGTAACTTAGTTGCATTAATTTTAGACTTCTGGTATACAAATACTCAAGTACATCACCTTCATCACTGCTACACCCATGTTCTGACTGATGCACCTCCATCTTTATCTAGTACTCCATAATGTCTCTGGAGACAGAATGTGGAAATTTCTATGGTGCCCTACCCAATTTCTCCTATTCAGTATTAAAACCACATTGGGTCTCCCATGAAAACAGGCCACAAACCTGGTGGTATAACTCAGTCAACAACCCATGCATACATACATACATGCATACATACATGCATATAGGGGTCCAGGGAAGTAAATAGTGTGGGAAGAAATAGCCAGGGAATTGTTATGGCTAGGCTTGTATAGGCCCTAGGGCTGATAACCTAGTACCATCCTATGAACGTATGAACCTATGAACATACCTAAACAGCTAACAGGTGCAGCAGCAAAGATACACAGGAGTTCTCTAGATGTGTCTGTTACCATTTACCATCATGACAGCAATTGATGAAGACGGAAGAATCATGTCATATCCAGCATGCAACTTAGCCTTACTGGTGACTACTGTTTAAAGTGGTACTATCCTAAATATAAGCATTAAATTGAGAAGGCTAACATGAGGGCCTACAAGAGCTGCAAGAGAGATGGTGGGGAGGTGGAGGAGGCAAACAAAATTCTGCACCAGGTATGCTTTCACAGGTTCCACTGGTGGGGGTCCAACTCAACAGGTTGGCATATGCATGTGGTCAGAAGGGTCACCTGTGGCTGCTGCTGCTACAGATGATGACAGAGATGTGTAAATAGGCACAATTAGATGACATTGTGACACTTTCAATAACACTAATATTGGAAGGCACACTGCACACATTCCCTCATATAAGGTGATTGTGGAAAGGCAGACTAAATCATCAGCATCACCCGTGTTTAGCTCTGGACATCCTATCAGTGTGACCTACAAACAGGCTACACAGGAGTCACCACAATGAATGGCATCTATCAGACACACTACCTCTGATGTGTGTGTACATACCATATGGGAGAGGTATAATGGTGGCTATCAGCATCATGATTCCAAGTCTTTCCATAACTTGGGCACCAAACTTGTCATACCACAAGTGGGGTTTGACATAATGGTTAAGGTGTTTACCTTTTGGACACAAGTTACAGGGTTTGATTTTCACCTTTGGGAAGTATGACTAGATTTACAAAGGCCCCCTGGGGTCATTAGCCTAGTAATTACCTATGAACAGGACATACCTAAAATAGTGGATGTGGAGGTCAGTGATCCAGGCACAGATATCCACATCTTGCCTCCTGATGTAGATGATGAGCTTGCTACATGTCTTGTGTGAGGGTGTGCAACTACTGCATGGAATGCAGAATGACCTGTGGCATATGCAGAGTGACAGGGCCTCTTGGGACCTGAAGTGAACACACATGCTGCAGGCACAGGTGGTCCAAATTGCATCCATTGGTGCATTCATGAAGATATTGGCAAATGCCTTCCAGTGTGCCTCTACAAGCCAGCTGGTCATGGCTGTGTGGGGGTCTAGAGATGTAATGAAAGGTCAGAGGCCTAGGTTATGCAGGTGGTACACATTGTTCTGGAGATTGAATCACTGCCACCCATGGCCATGGAAGCCATCACATCTGGGTTTGGAAATCTCGTGGTCCACAATTCTCATTTGGTTCCACAACAGGAATGCCTCATCAGGTTGATTGCTTTGGCTGCCTCAGTTTCACACCATCCCTATCTCCTGTTGGCCATCTGACTGATACGTCTAGTCATGGATGGCCTTGGAGATATGGTTGCCATCTATTATCTCTTGACATAGGGAGCCACATTGGGGTTCCCATAATGCTTTCAAAGTGCTAAACCATTCCTCAAACTAAATGCATCCATCTCTGACACTGCAAGGCTATACAGTACACCTGGCCACTGTTCATGGCATGTAATCTCTGTCTTGACACTAGAGGATGTAATCCCTGTCTCTCTCAATCTGCTACCAGCATGGCTACCAAATCTACATACTGTGAGCCTTCACCTATGATAGAGTTGCTGTCACCTTTTGCTGTACCCCAGCCCACTTGTGTAAATTTTAATTATTACTATCTGTCCACACATCTAGCCTTGGGTGGATAGAGCAATGTCTCATGCACAGTGTGGCCAGTCAATGTACAGTAATACATACCCTGGGTATATTTATGCATGCCTCATCATGGCTGAGAGTTGTGGACCAGATACTACCTCTTTGCCAAGTGTTGCAATGTATCATTCCTGTCCCCGTCTTGCATGGGTGCTGCTGTTGCATCTGTTTCCTCTTCCACTGCTGCTGTAGCAGGTCTGTCAGACAGTACTGCAATGCTTTCACATTGTAGCTGCTACTGTGTAATAAGTTGCACTCTAACAATAACTAACTGCATGTCTCCAGTGCATAATGCAGTGTGCCACCAGATGTATTCAAACAGAAACATGCCTCCAGGAGTTTGAACACACATTTGACCATGTTCTATATCTGGAATGCGTGGTGTTGAACACCATCTTAGTCATGGTCTGAGGTATTCAGACAATGGTCACCACCCATAGCTGCAAGGCAGATCCTACATCTCCTGTGGCACACAACAATGAACACCATTATGAGTGGTCTGCTGCTCGCATCACTGCAAACAGCATATACTGGCCTATGTAGCTTGCAGTGTTGGCACATAACAACTAGATAACCCTATGGAAAATCACCCACCACAGTTCATGATAGAGGAACTGGTGTCAGTTGCACATATACTATATGTTGGAATGATGGGCACAGACACACTGCATGTAATACCCTGTGCAGTGCACACCACTTGATAGCTAATGGAGTGGAAGCCCTTCCATGATGTACTGGATGCAATGTGTTATAGACGGACCTTAATGATAATGTGGGTACAGTCAGGCTCTAAGAAAACAACTGACAAACTTACAAGTGCTTTCACTCAGTACTTCACTTCCTCAAGTAGTTACAAGACCCGCTGTGAATCTCAAACATTTATAGTCTCTGTATGCTGAGCTTTATGGTGGCTCTTTTAATTACATGAGATATTTCAGAGTTGTATGAAAGTGCTTGTAAATGTGTTTGATTTTATATTATTCACAAATAAAACCTTTCCCATGGCTCTTAGCCATTTGTGCTCATATTTCTGTAGATTCTGTGTATTTTTGGATTTTGACCAGGATTTATGCGATGGCAAAACTGCTGTATTTCTCATGCGAATGTAGTCAATGGCCTCAGGGACTTCAGGGGAAAAGGGCTATGTTGTAAAATGCTCACATAATGGAGGCTCTCTTTTCTGCTGTCTGTCTGTGGAACCATATATGACCCCCCATATGCTGCAGCCTCATGTTAAGGATGTAGTCAATGGCCTCAGGGACTTCAGGGGAAAAGGGCTATGTTGTAAAATGCTCACATAATGGAGGCTCTCTTTTCTGCTGTCTGTCTGTGGAACCATATATGACCCTCCATATGCTGCAGCCTCATGTTAAGGAACTGGTATAAGATATGTGAGGCCAATGTCTGCAAAACTCCTAACATGTCCCCTGCTGTTTGCCAAAAGGTCCCCCATAGCAAGAATGGTTAACACTACATAAACTTTCATGTCCAATGGGATAGGCAGTCTATGCGTCCCCCTTGATCCTTGTATGTGACAGGCACATGCGTACTAATTCTTGTATGGTATTTCTGTCCACATAGTATCAGTAAACAATGTCCTTGATAAGGAGGTGATAGTATGTCACTGTCTTAGACAGTGGCAGCTAAATCTTCTGTCCAGCTAAGGCTGCTGCTATTCCTAGGATAACAGTGTGAATAAAGCTGTTGTACACCACAAAATCCTGGTGTTCAGAATTGTACCTCAGGTCTTTGTGCTAAATTTTTATGCCTCTGAATTGTTCTTCTATCTTTTATTTTCTCATTAGCATATACAATGAGTGTCATTAGTATGATGTCTATCATTTGTGTGCCACTATATAATCATTTGTATTTGAAGAGTACAATGTTATTTCTCCTTTAGCAAAGGCATGCAGCTTAAGTACTTGAATTGCTTCCTCCTTGTACAGCGCTGCTCATCATGCTATTTTGTATGATGCTGTGTGCTAATTTATTTATTTAATATCTGTTTACTGGGGAAGTCCGACTGGGACAGAATCCATTTTCAGCACAGGCCCAGGGAGATATGTCCCAAGCGTATGTCTTTGGAATGTGAAAGGAAACCGGAGCAACCAGTGGAAACCCACTCAAATGCAGGGAGGACATGTAGACTTCACACAGAAGGCACCCCAGCTGAGAATCAAACCAAAGAACCTTCTGCTATGAGGCAACAGCACTAACTGCTGCACCACTGCGCCACCCTAACTGTTATGGAAGACCCTCAAAGAGTCAATAAAAGATTACATAAAAGAAGACTAAGTATATCACCTATTTGCACGGTATGTGATTCTATGAATGAGTGTAGTCTGTTTTTATTTCTTTCTTTATTTATTCATTTGCCATTTGTTTACTAGGAAAGTCCAGCTGGGTCCAGAATACCCATTTTCAGTGGAGGAATGGGGAGAAAAACTCCAAATACATACAATTCAACACAATTCAATACAATTTACATGCAACAAACATTGTTAAATCACAAAACAAAATAAATCATTATAATCGCAAAGCCAAATACTTTGAATACAGTGTATAGTGTGATAAACCTTCAGATTTGTCAGGAAACAACATAGAGTGAAATACGACATTTTGAGACTACTGCAAAAAGTAGATAGATGTGAAAAAGTTGAGGGCAGTGATCGTGTGATCACGTATGGAAGAAGAAAAAGTAGCTCAAATGAAGAGAAGAACATAGGGCAGTCATATGTTATTGGAAAACTGTGAATAATGTGGTATATTTTATATATTATACTACAATATGATAGAATTGCTAGAGACAGTATGATTGCAGGGGTGTACGCTAGCTGAGAAAGTTACTTGGAAGCAATGAGAGAGGGTGTAAGTTACTTAGATGCAATGAGAGAGGGTGTAATTAAGCAATTCAAGCAGCAAAGGGAGTAAAGAGAAGTGGGTTAGTATGGTACATTGAGACAGGTGTAGTTAGAGTGATGGAAGACAGTGCAGAGGTAGGGTATAAGAAAGGTAGTGATGACAGGGGATACATGTTAGTGAAGGAAACAGGATAAGGTCTCTGCCCTGAGGATATGGTAGTAATAGTAGTAACATCCTTACATACCTTAACATGCCTTAACCAGGTGTTGTGGATGAGCAGTGCCACGTATTCGCTAGGAACCATGTGTTGTGGATGAGCAGTGCCACGTATTCTCTAGGAACCGTTTGAGTGCATGTTTAAAGGTAATGAGGTTGGAAGTTGTTCTGCTTTCTGTGGGAAGATTATTCCAGCCTTTGGCCACAGTATATGAATAGAGTCTTTGGTCAACAGAAGGTTTTGATTTATGGACAGAGAATAGTTGTTTGTCTTCTGATCTTAAGCATCTTTTGGGTAGGTAGGTAGTTATGAATCACAAACATTGGTGCTGGACAGGCAATGGGCTTATAGATGATTTGTGTGCTATTATAGGTTGAATATAGTTAAGCTGGTATGGTAGTTCAGGCCACTTAAGAGATTGTAGAGGAACACATTAATGAGTATGATGTGGGCTACCAGTAGCACAATGAGCTGTTTTATTATAACAGGATTCAAGGTTTGCTTTGAGTGTGATATTTATGCTGGTATGATTTGGTACCCCATAAAGGAGTGGTGGTATTAAGTAGGTATTTGCAAGTACTGATTTGGTAGATATGCTCAAATAGTGTTTGTGTTGATAAAGGACTCCTAGCATTCAATGAGTCTTTTTTATATTGGTATGGATATGAGTTTTAAACTGTAGTTTGTCATCTGTTATTACACTTAAGATCTTTGTATGGAGAATTACTAAAATGAAAGTATTATTTAGAGAATGTCTCTTAAAGTTTGAGTTATTAAGAAAGTATGTCTTAGGAGTGAAGACGATTTTTTTTAGAGTTAAGTATTAGCTGAGAATTTGTGAGTCAGCGTTCAATAACAGAGAATGCTGTTGGGTTATTTCTTGTAGATGCTTTGGGTTGTTTGTGACACAGAAAATAGGAGAGCCGTCTGCAGGTTGTATTAGGGAGTCTTGAGAGATAGAAATATGGAGATTATTACAAAAGACATCAAAAAGAAGAGGACCAAGAATAGAACGTTGGGGAACACCAGTATTATTGGGTAGGGATGGAGAAACGGAGCTATGCAATTTCACAGCTTGCTGTCTGCTAGAAAGATAAATGGAGAACCATTTGATAGAGAGGGATTCCCAGAGTGGAATAATCTTTGGTGGGAGACAGTCTCAAATGCCTTGGTTAGGTAAAGAAATACGGAAGAGACTAGTTTGCCAGAGACTCTGGCTTTGTTGATAGTGTCCATAAAGGAGAGAAAGGCTGTTGTAGTTCAGTGAAAAGTTCTGAACCCAGTTTGGGTTGAGATAATGAATTCATTTTGTATAATATGATTGAGAAGTTGTTTGTGTACACATTTCTTTAAACATCTGGAGGGGATAATATGGCTATTGGTTGAAAATTGGATATTTAATTTGAGCTTCCACCTTTATGAAGAGGAATAATATATTTTCCATAGTATTTGGAATATATGATTCTTTGATTGACAGTTGATCTATTAATCAGTATGCTAATAGGTTAAGCTATTACTTCTGCAGCTAATTTAAGGTATTTTGCAGGAAGTTTGTCACTATTGTAAGTGCGTGAAGTAGCCAATGTGAGTAGGTGGGTAACATTTCCTGTTAGAGTGATTATATTATTGATACAATTTATATTAAATTGGGTGGCAATTTGAACAGGAGATTTGTCAGGATAAGGACTAAGGACTGTTTTAGTTCCAGGATTAAGTAGGGAGTTTATCAAGGACCAGATTTTTTTCAGGTTATTGTTAAGGGTGATTTGTAGGTGACAGTTGCATTGTTTTTTTATCATTGGTAACTTGTTTTTTGACTAAATTATATAGCTGTTTGTATTTTTGTAGCTCAGTGGTGCTTTTACTTTTCTGCCAGTCATTCCATGCTTTGTTTCTGTCTTTCATTAAATTTTTAATTAGTTGTGCTAGCCATGGACCATGATTTGGTTTTGTTCTTTTTGTGCAAAGCAGGGCTAGGTTAAGAGCAGTTAAAAATAAGGTATTAAAGCATTGTACCACATAATTTAGAGGAAGAGTTTTTAATAGAAATGAGTCAGTAGTTTGCAATATATTAAGGTAGGATTCTTGGCTGAATTTGGAGAGATTACAAGATATTTTATAATAATGTGGGAACTAGCTCTACTGGTAAATGTGGGTAGGTGATCGCTTAAGGAGTTAGGAAGTGTGGTTGCTGTAATATATTTAGATGATTCTGAGACCAGGATCCAGTTAAGAATGGAAGCATGCTTATTGTTTTTATCATACTAAGTAGATGAATTAATGAGCTATGTGAAGCCAAACAGATTTATGCTAGCACTAGGGAAGTTGGAGTCTAGGTTTAGCCAGTTGATATCGACATCTCCTAAGATAATGGTCTCTTGGGGAATTCTAGCTATTTTCTAGCACCGTAATATTCTGGCCTGGTGGAATATAAAGCACAGTAGTACATAAACTTTTACTGTTATTTAACTTTAAAAAAGTAATAATAATTTCAGCACTGGCAAATTTTGGAATGGTGTTTGAGAAGGGTGAGCAGGTATAGTAACTAGGGTAAAATAATGCACCACCTTTTTTACAGTCCCTATCTGTTCTACATATATTATAGCCAGGTGGTAGTATATTTGAGTTTTTTGTATTAGGTCTTAGCAAGGTTTCTGTTGTAGTAGGTGTATCAAGTTTTAGATTCGATAACCATGTTTGGAACACTGTAGTTTTATTACATATGCTACAAAGACTGACAGTGATGTTTAGTTTATTTAGAGGTGGAGTGGTTGTAGATTGCTGGATTGGACCTGGATTTGGATAGATGTCCTGCATTAAGAAATAAGAGAGATGGTACGTGAACTAGTCCTAACAACAGGACCATTTTCAGCCATGAGCCACATCATAAAGCAAATGAAAATCCTACGGAGTAAATATGGAATTATGATCTGTTCTGCATACAATGTACGATATGAGCAGGGCAAACTGTAGCAACCTTATAGAAGTAATATGGCATAAACAGATGAACAGTATGCAATACTTAAAGTTACAGTGTGTTAAAAATGTGTAATGAAAACCATCTACATAGTATAATGCTCATCATTAAGAATATTCAGACATGCATCTAATGGCTGACTGTGTAAAAGGTACCTTCAAATGGTTTTAGCTGAGACAGTTTGAATGAATAAGCGCAGTGTCTTCAAAAATAGATTATCCTGGATCCCTTTAAACAGTTACACTTACATTTAACAGCAAGTGTGCTTGCAATAGTTTTCAAACATCTAACAGCTTTTAGTATTTTTATGTGTCTTCTTTATTGGTAGAGATTTCCAAACACATAACAGGCAAAATGTGTTATTCAGTCTTGTTTTCTGTTTGTAACTATTATAATGATAACTTCTATACCTTTAGAAACTTCACTAACAGTTAATTAATTAAATAGTATCCCTTCTGGTTTGCTTCATGTGTCTCATTCTCCCACCCCATTTCAATCTCCGGTCCTTCCATCTATCATACTTGTATCCTTTCATTAAGGTTACAGTTCTGTTTTAATCATGATTACCTGTACAGCTCCACCTGTGATACCACTGATTTAAAAACATATGCCTTACTTTGCATTTCAGCACCCTTTGCTCCATGCTGACCAATTATTTCATAATATTTAACACATACCCTATATTCAGGCTTTTGGAGTCTTCCAGCATCTTTTACAGATAGTTTGCAGCTAAGACTAGCACATATAATAACCTTAAATTATGTATCACCATTTCACCCTGATGCAATGATCTAATAAGAAATACTTGGGTGTCAATAATATATTAATTTTCCAGCATTGAGTATTTCATTCACATTTATATACAGCAATGGTCTTTCTGTTATCTTTTGCTCTAAATGCATTTTTAAATGGCAACCATCATGGTTTGGTACAGTGCACGCACACGCAGACACGCACACATGCACACGCACACACACACACACACACACACACACACACACACACACACACACACACACACACACACACACACACACACACACAGGAAAAGCACAGGAAAAGTAGTTTATTACATATATAAACCCTCTGATCAAAACAGTGTGTGTGTGTGTGTGTGTGTGTGTGTGTGTGTGTGTGTGTGTGTGTGTGTGTGTGTGTGTATACCCTGTGATAAACAGGCAACTTTACCATGAGCAGTTTCTCTGCCTTGTGTGCAATGCCAGGATAAGCTCCACTTTTCTAGCAGCCCCAAATGAGGTAAAGTTGGTATCAGGCAATGAAGATGCACAATGTAAACAATTAATGTTCTATAAGGTTGTAACTAAAGATGCACAATGTAAACAATGAATGTTCTATAAAGTTGTAACTAAAGATGTACAATGTAAGCACACATTACTGAATCCCAAGAATGCTGCTGCAGCTTGCTAATAAAAAACACAGCTAAACAAACCATATCATATGAGGATCAGAGAACCCACTGGGATAAGTTATACATCCTGATAATGGTGGATTATGCCACTTCGTACCCAGAAGCAGTGTCTCTGTCATTCACTGAGGCAGAAAAGGTAGCGAATGTCTTTCTATACATTTTAATCAAGGTAGGTTGTCCTAGGAGAATGCTGAAAGACAGAGGTGTTAAGGTTATGTCCGACCTGCAGGCATGGTTCTGGAAATGCTGTGGAATAAAGCACCTAAAGACCCCCCCCATCATCAACATTTTTAAATTCGACACTGAAGACCATGTTGATGGCGTTTGGAGACCAGTTCATGGAGCAGGACAAGTATACATCCCATGCCAAGAAATTTGCTTACTGTATCTTTAAGAGAAATAAATAGTCAACAAAAGTCTTCTATAAGCATATCTACTTGACAACTAGAATTTCTACTGTTCTCTACCATAATGCTATTCAAACTTAAAATTCTAATTTTCACCTTCATATATTTTCATATTATCTACTCTGCTACGGTTTCTAAAATGTATCTGTTTTAACTTTTGAATTCACTATCCCAAATCTCTAATTCTCCACATATTTCACCCTCTAATCACTTCTTTCTTCTCCACACTAAACCTGTTTTCTGCTACTCCCCACACCGCCCAGTCTAACAATATCCTACCCTTTATATATTCTCAGTAATTTAACCTATCTTTCCACTGTTACATCTTACATATTACATGCTATATTCTATTTTCCATACATAATACATAATACAAAATTACTATGTTAACTATTTTTCTCAGTACTAATCTACAACCTCTTCTACTTCATATGTATCCCACATAAAGTAATTTGTATTGTATTCCATTGGAGCTTTTCTCCCTGGACCTACTCCTCTGAAAAGAGTCTCCTTTGCCCATTTGGATTTTCCCAATAAACAAATGTAAAATAGATAGAAAGATAGACAGACAGACAGACAGACAGATAGATAGATAGATAGATAGATAGATAGATAGATAGACAGACAGACAGATAGGAAGAGCCAGAGGAAAGATATGAAGGTAGACCTCCTTGGTGATGTTCAGTCTGACACTTTGGTGGATGGTGTGGCCCACTTCCAACACCTAACCCCTAAAGAGGTTCAGGAAATCTGAGCAGTATTCCATGAATTTGGGGATATGTTTTCTGGTAAGCTAGGCTGTAGCCAACTGGTAGAGCACCATGTAGACATAGGATCCCAGTGACAAGTCAAACATTCTGCCTGCACAGTGTCTGAAAGAGTTAGACAAACTTTGAAAGTAGACCTGAAGAACATGTTGGAACTGTAAGTAATCCAGGAGACCAACAGCATCTGGGCTTCACTGGTGGTGCTGGTGCCAAAGAAAGATGGCAGAACCACATCCTGTACGGACTACAGGAAACTGAGCAGTCACACAGAGTCAGATGTTTACCCAATTTCCAATACAGATGAAACCTTAGATCTGCTGTGTGGGGCTAAGTATCTAACTATGACTGATTGACTAATGGTTACTGGCAGATGCCCTTGATACCTACAACCAGGAAAATGTCAGTGTCTGTGTCGCCATTTGGGCTATATGAGTTTATACTTTTATTTATTTATTTATTTATTTTAGCTTTACAGTCTTATAACAACAATTGCTGAATCCAGATAAACAAGCCATATGGACTACCCTTTGTTGACTGGGTTAGTCCATTAAGCTAGTAGTCTCTATTCAGGGGAGGCCTGAGATGGTATATATACTTCTTGTGTAAATTTGGCCAGGACATTGTGGAACTTCCTCTGCTCTTTTTGAAGGGTGCCGTGAGATCTTTAACATTCTTCTGTGCTACCACCAACTCAGGCAGATTGGATTGTGGTTTAATGTCTCATTTGAAGGATGAATTTGCTATGAAGAATGCCTAGCAACTGTCCAGAGACTGGTAGATCATATTTTTTGGAGGAGCATATTATTATGCCTTTGCTTACCTGGATGACATTGCCTTCTGCAGTTGTTCCTGCACAGAACATGTGCAACGTGTCAAAGAAGTGTTAGGCAGACTGCAAATGGTAGAGCTGACAATCAAGGCTAAAGGTGAGTAAGTCAGCAGTATCTTATCTGGGTCACAGAGTGAATGTTGGAAAGATTAGGCCAAAACCTGCCAAGATGGAGGCTATTCAGGCATGGCCCACCCCTACTACTAAGAAACAGGTATGGGCATTCTTTGGAACAGCATGGTACTACATGAAATTTGTTCCCTGTTATAATACAATAGCTACTTCTCTTACAGCCCTTACCAGAAAAAATAGACTAGATAAAGTTGTCTGGACACCACCTATAAGAGGCATTTTGGAAGCTCAAGGAGGATCTTAGTGGACCCCTTGTATTAGCCAGTCCTGAATATAGTCATAAATTTGGGATCCGATGTTTAGGTCATAAAACATTTCCCCACGAGCTACAATGCCGAAACCAGATGCTTGCAACAGCACTTTGCTGTAGAGCGGTATGGTGGAAAAGCAGAATCTCTGCACTGTTAAATGCTGATCAGACACACTGCACATGGCAAAGATCCCTAAGGTCAGCTGCCCGGCTGTATTCTAACAAGAGAAACAACCTCTTTAAAAGTTTTATCATTGAGATATCTGTGGTTAGAACACAGCTGGATAGCTAACCTTAGGGATTGCTGAATGTACCATATGTCTGGGCAGCATTTAACACCACAGAGATTTTCAACTGTACTGTTCTACAGTGAAATGGTGCTGCAGACTTCCAGTTTTGGTGTTGTAGCTCATGAGGAAATGTCTCGCGACCTAAACACCGTAATCCCATAAATTCATTGTACAGGTAAATGCTTATAACTATGAGGTGGAACCTCTACTTAGCCAGGTTTCTTCAGAGGTTAACAAGCACCCTCTTGTATATTTAAGCCACTGACTTTAATGCAGGGAGGATATGTATGCAATCACAGAGAAAGAATATTTGTGTATAGTCTGGGCCTCATATTAACAACAGCCCTACCTGTACAACAGTAAGTTGACTGTGGTTTCAGAAGACATCCCTTTAAAATGGGTACACAGAGCAAGTGGACAGAAAGGGAAGCTGCTTGTTGGAGTTTAGCTTTGCAGTCCTTTAACATGACTATCCAACATTATTATGGTAATACAGATGGGCTATCGAAAAATAAAGGTACTGGATAATGCACCAACAGGCTGCACCCTTGTCTCAATCTTCATTTCTTGAGGGATGCCACCGGAAAACTTGCTTGAGTTTCTTAAGGAGGGAGAGAAATGCAAATCTAGGGGTAACACCAAGCTAAAGGAAGAGCAAGTGCAATAACATCAGGCTGAATGAATGATAATGTATCTTTTTTTCAATCTTATTTTCATATTTAACTGCATTATGTTGTTCTCGTGGTAGAAATGGGACACACTGTTTGTCTAGATGTCAAGGGACAGGGAATGTCTACAGATAGGAAATTCACCCCAGGGATCACGTCAGTCACCCTGCTAGTCAGGGCTCCAGGGAAGTAAATAGTGTGGGAAGAAATAACCAGGGAATTGTTATGGCTAGGCTTGTATAGGTCCTAGGGCCGATAGCCTAGTACCAACCTATGAACCTATGTTGACATCTTTTCACATGCCTTTGCGGCTGTTATGATGAGTAAAAGAAACAGTTTCCAACGTGTTACCCGCACAACAGGACAATGATGTCATGAACTCTGTGATAGAGGAAAATTTGCTATATAACTGCATACTGTAGCAGTTGATGCTGTCTTGCCTTGTCTGCATGGAAACAGATGTGAATATTAGTTATTTGTTTAGGGACGGTATCTTCATAGTAAGCTAGCCAGGTAACTTTGATATCTGAAGCCTAGGTTTTCTGTATGAATCACATTTGTGTTTATTGCCTTTGTTTTAATTTCTTTGAGTGTGTACCGACCTGCATATCATTTGCGTTGCATGTAAACTATTTTCTTCGTTATTTAAACAAAGTTCACTAAGTTACCACTTAAGGTCTTATGACTGGTATTTACTTATTTATTTATTTATAAGAATATGTAGACACTGTTATTTATCTGAGAGGATGGTAATCATCATCTACACTGTTAGTTAACACATTGTATGGCACATGTCTTCCATGAAACTGCTTAAGCCTACTTGTGAAAGAGCTATTAAGTGGTGTAGTTTATATCTGACTTGACTGCAGAACAACTAGTAATTGGAAGTCCAATGCTTTCTAATGATTAGTGGTAGTACTACCAGGCTAGGCCAGGCAAAAAGATATGGGCAACTGAATACATTCTGCCTGGCTTCCCTGGGTATTTTGTGTGTGTGTGTGTGTGTGTGTGTGTGTGTGTGTGTGTGTGTGTGTGTGTGTGTGTGTGTGTGTGTGTGTGTGTAAATACTTTGTGTCAAAGGCAGTTACCATTTATAGTATGGGGGATTCTCTCATAAATTGTCATGTTTTGCGTATGACTTGTTAGAAGGTTCATCAGAGTAGGAAAATACTGAAAGATAGGGGTGTTATCAGGTTCAAGCATAACCTGGATCAGTGGATGGAAAACTGGAAATTCACCCTGGTCTGGGACTTGTGTCTCTGATGGACAGGGGCAGTAGTTAAATCACGCCCTAGCTAACATATACCCCTTAAAATAACCCCTAAAGCACAATAACTTGTGGGAGACATTTGGGTTGCATGACTGGGCTTGTAAAGGCTGAAGTGGTCATTATCCTGTTATACACCTATGAAACTGATCATTACCTCCTTACTTTGTTCAACTGCCTGGAAATTTTTGGGAAACTTTATGGTTAAGGTAAACACTAATATGTCAAAAAATATATGCATACATTTTGACCAACCAGATCCCTTAAAATGATCCTTACCTTTCTGAAGAGGAAGAATGAGATGACATACTAGGGTCTCATACTAAGACCTCCTGGAGGGGACTTTGTAAGCCACCTTTACTGAAGTCTTGACTAAAATCAAGGCATAACTACAGAAATGGAAGTTATTATGTATGGATGTGGTCCAAAGGATTCAGGATGTCATTTCATGTGTTTTGAAGCTAATACTGTATGCTTCACAAATTATCCCTCTTACTCCTAGTACATACTGGTGGGCTGCGGTGGTGGTGCTGCGGTAGCGTTGTCGCCTCACGGTAAGACGTTGTCTTGTTTGATTCTCAGCTAGAGCGTCTTCTGTGTGGAGACATGCGTGAATGGGTGTCCCTTCATTGAAGGTTGTGCATCAGAGCCAGCAACTCGGCACGTAAAACTCTACTGCCAATCATTAGCGGACCGGAGTTCCGCTGTGGCGACCCCTAACCAGGAAAAGCCGAAAAGACACAACAACAACTCCTAGTATATACTGGTGTAAATTAAGATCCTGCATGAGGGACTTCATATGGTCAATTGGGAAGCCTAGAATTAGTTGGGAACACTGCACATTCCCATTGGGAGATGGGCCTTCTAGGTATAGAACTTCATGCTCTAGTTGCTAGAACTAAAGCATTTGCAGGCTTGCTGAATCCAGATAAACAAGCCATATAGACTAACCTAACCTTACAGTATATAGGAGGGATTACTAACCTTTATAACTTAATCTCTGATGCCCACATTCCCCTTCCTAAATTGCTATTCTCCATAATACAGACTGCATCTTGGGTCTTTGAGATGACAAACACATAACTGGAACAACCATCTGCTTCCCATGGATTCAGCAGTTTTTCTGGGGCATCTGGGTTACCTGCACTAGAAGACCATTGAGGACCTGTCATAACTTATGCTCCTGGGAGCAGCTGTCAGCAAACTCCCTATCAATAGCCTTGGAATGATTTCAGGAAATTTACTTCCTGGAGGAAAGATATTCATTCTTTTCTGACAAGTTTATAGCAAATACAGAAGGTTTAACAGCCTTCTTAAATGATTCACCTTAAGAAGTTCTGAGCCACCTGTTTAATATCTTAACAAAGAGCAGTACAATTGTAATTTTACTTTTTTTATTAATCAGTGTCAAAACTCTGCAGCAATGCATGTCTTGTTACTGTCTACCTCTCATGTATTGTAGTTCTCAGATGTCTAAACTATCCTTTGGCCTGGACACATAGCAATGTCAGATCCCTTCCAGTAATATGAAGTAAAGTCAAGTACATAGGCCCTATAGTACCCTAATACAGATAGCAGTACAAATAAGTTGCCCATAGTGGGCAAAGTGTATTGACTGCAGTGGGTAGACTGGGTAGTTAGAATATGTACCCCCATGATTCTCTAAGGGGAAGTATCTCCTGGATTTATAAACCCCTTCTGGAGATGAGAATGGAAACTACTAATAAACATAGGTCAATGCAAATTAGAGATTTAGCTTCTGCCATAGAACCTTGAGAATGGGAACATATCACTTTAATACCTATGCATACTAATTGCTCTTGTAGGTACAGATTCTTTGGATGGCTGTGTCAATTCAAATATTTTTATATGCCTGCTAAATTAAGTGGAATATTCAAAGTGATCTCTCCCTTCAAGAATTCTAGGGTATTTGTCGGGTGATATGGCCTGCTCAGGTAAATAACAAGAAGATGGACTTTCTTCTGGGATTTGTCACCATGTTCAAACTTAACAATGAGTGATATCAATTTACTTAATGTCATAATTTTAGTAGCCAAGAAATGTATTACAAAAAGTGGAAGGCAGTGATCTCCTCATCCTTTAGGGACGTAAACATTATTTTCAAACAATTCATGGTTCGAGAAACTACTCGGGAAACATTAAGATGAAGATAAGGATAAAAGAGAAGTTTAAATGGGCTAATTTTCTTTCTACCAGACGTAGTTATTTGAGGATGTTAAGAAGTGTTTGTTGTCAGTGTCACTACAGCTGCTGTCTGTAAAATTAATCCAAAAGCAATTTTTTGGATTATTTATATAACAGTTAATAGTTTTAGGCACAGACAGAAATGTTAGCTTGGTATGTGGCGTAAACGTACTACGACAATGTGCATATAATTAGAGATGTAAGTATTGTTATGGTATTATTCTTTTTTACCGACTTCTTTGTTGTTGCAAATAAAATCTTGTTTGGAGGAAAAAGGCAGTTGCCATAATTAAAGGGACACTATAAGGCATTTGTTCAAGGAGAGAGAGAGAGAGAGAGAGACAGACAGAATGGTGAAAGTCCCAGGTTGTAAGTGACCTTTGTACAGTCAAGTCTATGTGTGGAAGTTGGAAGACCATATCAAGGACAGCACTGCATTTTTCCTTTAAGGTCTGAAAGTCAGGCTTTACTTTGTAAACTAGTTACTGAAGCAGATTTGTGTGTCTTTTCTTGCTATTACTTCACTCTTTGAAGGCAGTGATTATTATATCTCTCAACCTCTTAGCACAAGAAATCTGGACAAAGCCAAAATACTAGGGGGACAAAAACACCAAAACTGGAACAGATTTTAAATTTGCTCTTATAACATAGAAACTTGCTAGAATAAGAGGATTTGTGTTAGCATGTATTTTCTGAAGGATATGAAGTCTGAAACTCAAATGCATGCCATTATTGAGTTACTTTAACCCTCAATGATTTGCCAGAAAAACACATTTTATGAGGAACAGACCTAGAATATGAGCTAAAAATCTGGAAATTCTGTGAAAACTGGACAGTTGAGAGGTATGGTGGTTATAGTGTAGCCTTCACATTTAGTTGGCACTGGTGGGATTCAAACTCCATCAGTGCCAGCTCCCACCACACCTTCAACAAAACAAAAATATCATAATAAGCATTATCTTTAATAGCAAGGTGTATAGCTAAAACTTAGCAAACCAACTGCAAAATGACTTCTAAACAATGCAAAACAGTCTATGTCAGGAGGAGTTGCTTTGCACTCCTGACGTTCTGCTATGAAGGAGGACGATATCTTTAAATGTGTCAAGACCCTCCAGACCTCCTTCTTAACATTACAGATTTAACAACCTTCTTAAATGATTCAACTTAAGAAGTTCTGAGCCCTCTGTTTAATATCTTAACAAAGAGTGGTACAATTGTAATTTTACTTTTTTATGAATCAGTGTCAAAACTCTGTAGCAATGCATGCCTTGTTACTGTCTACCTCTCATGTCTTGTAGTTCTCAGATGTTTAAACTATCCTTTGGCCTGGACACATGGCAATGTCAGATCCCTCCTAGTAATATGAAATAAAGTCAAGTACATAGGCCCTACTGTACCCTAATACAGATAGCACCCCAAAATAGCATTTCATCTTTTAAGGTACTGAAACTAGCACCTCCTTAACAAGTGGTCAAACTCAGTTTTGCACTTAGTATAGACACATAAATCGATGCTACAATACCATACAAGATCATAAGACTTTGTGGCTATTCAACGTTCAATATATTGAATTAATACCGATGCATAAATGCAACTTATGCATTAAATAAGATTTCATTGTATACACATGCCACAGCTAAATCAGGTTTGCAAGGAAATGGGGCCCAACTTTCACTAAGCCCATATCCTCCTGCACATAGCCTCTGCAATAAACCCTAAACCCCTTAACCATTTCTCTGAATTATTGAGATGCTACATTGTCACTTCCTGGGAAGAAAAATGGAAGGAAGAACGCTGGCTGTAAGACATAAATGGGGAGGGGTACAAACCCACCTCAAAGCCACTGCCAACTTGAGAATTTTCCACCTTTCAGAATGTAGTCTGATAGGCAAATAGAAAACATATAAGGATTCTGGACAGTAGGTGGCCATTAACATAAGTTATAAATCCCTAATCACCTTCAGAGAAGCAGCTGGGTACCCCTCTGATTTCTCATACAATTACAGGACTTGCCAAAATGCTGAAAAGTTTCCATTGCAGCATCCTTGATCAATAAGAAGGGACAATTAATGGGAAACAAACCTAGTAAGTAAATGACTGTACATATAAACACAACACTAAAAAGAGAAAAATGCAGTGTCTGGACCTTTGTAAGCATATTCAAGCCATTATGTATCTGCAAATGGCCCTTGCTTAATTATGTAGAAAATTATGTCTTCCTGCCACAGAGGCAATAATCCATTTGGCAGGTATTGCTTGTCCAGTCAGGATAAAACAGACGAACAGATGAGGGTTCAGTTCAATCAGCTTTATCATATACAAACACATCAGGATTGAGGCTTAGTAATTTAAACTTAAATAAACTTATGAACAAATTAACTACTGCACTCATACATAGGTTCATAGGTAGGTACTAGGCTATCGGCCCAAGGGCCTACATAAGCCTAGCCAACAAGGTTCCCTGGCTTATGCCACCCAAGAAAGTTATTTTCCTGTGTCACTGTCGAGCAGAGACACAGAAGTGATCCCCGGGGTATATTTCCTATTTTCCATTCACTCATCAAGATTTTTCTTGAAGAGTGCTAATGAGGAACTTTGCTTGACATAGATGGGTAGCTTGTTCCAGAGTATAGGAAGTCTCTGGGACAGGAATCTATCCCTCCAGCATGTCCTGTTTATTGTGGTGATAAGGTTTAGGTCCCTAGAGCGTGTAGCTCAGAGGGATAGGGATTTCTTTAGGTGTAGCATGTCCAACAGCTCTGGGTTTGACATAGCTTTATATGTTAGGCAGAGATCACCTCAGAGTAGGCGATATGCTATGGAGTAAAGCTGGAGTTTTTTGAGGCGGTCAGTGTAGGGCATTTGTTTGAGGCCAGTAATCCTCTTTGTGAGGTACTTTTGTGGCCTTCCAGCTGCTGCAGATGTTTTGTGAGGTACATTCCAAAAGGGGCATTGTACTCTATAATGGATCTAATGAGTGTCAAGTAGAGGGGAACAATGACCTCTTTTTTCCTGGATGAGAACCATTTTATGATGAGGTGTGCCATGTAGAAGGACTTCCTGACTACTGTGGCGATGTGACGATCAAAGGAGAGACTACTGTCCACCTGGGTCCCAAAGTCTCTTATCACACATTCAGTGTTAAGTAGATTGCTGCCTATGTGGTAGTTCATGGATACAGAGTTTTTACCAAAGGGGATGACACTGCACTTTTTGGCATTGAGCTTGAGGCCATGGCTCTGACACCAGGCATCTGTCTCAGCGAGGCCCTTCTGTAGGATGTCCACATCATTTGGGGACTTGACTATGGCTCCTAGTTTGCAGTCATCTGTGAACTTCATTAGCCAGAGGCCTTCTGTGTTAGCCTGTACTTCAGAGAAGTAGATACTAAACAGGAGAGGTCCCAGGATGGAACCCTGTGGTACTCCACTTGTCGCTGCTTTGAGGTCAGATTTGGAGTCTGCAACTTTTACAGTGTGGGTTCTGTCAGTGAACCATTTGGCAACCCATCTTGTGACATAGGGATTTATACCTAGTTTAGTGAGTTTAGCTATAATTCCAGAATGGAGGATGGTGTCAAAAGCCTTGGCGAGGTCAAGATAGGCTGTGTGAACCACCTTACCCTCCTCTATGGCTTTGGTGACTGCCTCAAAGAAGTCGATCAGGTTCAGGAGGCATGGTTTACCTTTCACAAACCCAAACTGGGTGGGATCCAGAGTTTGGAGGTTACCAATGTCTTTGTTTATGAGTTCCATGATGATACGTTCCATGGCCTTGCAGACCAGGCTCATAAAGCTAATAGGTCGATAGTTTCCGGGATCAGTGGTGGCACCCCCTTTGTGGAATGGGATAACTGTTGCTGTGCACCCTTCAGTGGGCACAAAGCCTGATGCAAGGCTATTATTGAACATGGTGCTTAAGTGGGGAGCCAGTTTGTTCTGAAGTTCGTGTAAAACGCAGCCTGGGATGTTGTCCAGTCCCATGGATGCTGTGTTTTTGGCTTTAGAGAGTGCATCTTTTACCTGCATAGTTGTGATTACAGGGACTCTGCATTCTTCCTGTATAGATATGGGCCCTTTAGGGGGTGGGGGTGGGGTAAAGTTAGCATTGAACCTATCTGCCAGGATGTTGGCAATATCAGTTAGTTCTGTAATTTTCATGCCTTTGTGCTGTAACTCAGAGCAGATCTAGGTGTTGCCATCGAGATTCTTGGCATAGCTATAGAATGCTTTGTGGTTGTCCTTAGAATTAGTGGCAATTTTGTTTTCATAGCTAGCTTTGGAGGATCTTATAAGGGATCTCAGCTTCTTACTAAGGCTGACCAGGGAGCTGCTCCACTCATGGGATTTTACTCTCTTTTGCAACAGTTTCTTCCTTCTGTTGTACAGTTTGTTTATGGCAGGGGACCACCAGATTGGCTTCCTTTTTTTTGGAGGATAGCATCTTGGTTCTGTTTGGGATAGCATGATCCATGCACTCGTGTAAGTGCTTATAGAGTGCATTTGTGTAGGATTCAGCAGTTGTAACTGTATTGTCCATCTGCATGGGTGTCATGAAGTTCACCACTTCTATCTTAAGAAGCATGAAGTTGGCGTTGGAGAAATTTTTTACCGTGGTTTCCTTAATGGGGGGAGGAGGCAGGATGTGGATATCAATGGTGATTAGCTTATGGTTGGATCGGACCAACGAGGAGTTGACTTCAGGTGTGGAACACTGGTCACTCATGTTGGTAATGACTAGGTCTAGGATATTGTTGTCCCTGGTGGGCGTGTGGATAAGTTGATCCAGGGCATTGGAGTTTATGAATTCCAGAAAGAGTTGAACTAAGGAGTTGGTACACGAGTAGTTTTCCCAGTTAATGGTGGGGTAGTTGAAGTCGCCTATTATTAGGGTGTTTGGTTGAACCCTAATATTTTCCAGTACATCAAGAAAAGAGGAGTGGGAATCCTGGGGCATAGTGGGGGATCTGTAGTAAGCTGCAATTTGGATTGCAGTTTTGCCCAGAGTTAGTTGCACTTGGATAACTTCGGATGCATTATGCTGAGCAGCTAGCCTGGAGGTGTAGATTTCCTTAATGAATATGGACAAACCTCCGCCTTTGGTGTTTCGGTCCAGGTTACATGGCTGAAATGTGTGGTATAAGTTATAGCCTGGTAGTGCAGGGGTGGTCTCTGGACCCTTGAACCAAGTCTCAGTCACTCCACAGATATCGATGTTCTCCATTTTAAGGAGTGCCTCGAGTGAGTGCATTTTGAGATTTAGACTTCTAGCATTGAGTAGCATTACCCTCAGTTTTTGTTTGCCTGTTCCTGTTACAGTGGTGAATTTGTTATTTGAACTTTGCCTAAATAAAGGCACTATAGGGGCAGCAAGAGCCATAGCCAGTATCCGGAATCCCAGGGGCAACAGGTGCAGGCCATCTGTGGCAAAGCATCGTGGTTTGTCGACCATGTCATCCCAAGCAGACAGATACTGAATCCCCTTAGAATGACACCAGAAGCTTAGCAAATTGTTGAAGTCAATCATTTTGTCCTTGTACTGCGGTATCAGTTGGGGCGATGGCAGAATGCTACTCAGGGCTAGGGTCATACCTGCCTGGGCTACAAGATCGGAGAGCTCTTCCATGTCTCTTTTCATGTAGTCCAGGGAGGTATGTCTCAGGTCATTCACACCAACATAGACAATGACAGAGTCATATTTGTACTTGTTGTGGAGTGACCTGAGTGCATGGGTTATGTGGTGGATCCTGGCACCCGACAAGCAGCTGACAGTAACCTTCTCCTTGTTTAGCCTGGTGAGTGGGACATCAGTGTGCCTGACTATAGAGTCACCTATGACTAGTATGTTGGGTACGTTCTACCTTATTGGCTGTGGTTGAGTGGCACACTGAGTCTGTGGGCTATGTATCATTTGGGTTGTGTTAGGGGATGGAGGTTGTTTGCGTTTCTGCTTTGGAGGTCTCTGTTGCTTAGACAGATTATTATTGAGAGCCTCCATGAATGTTTTTGTGTTACTATGTGTGGATTTTGGTGGTATAGATTTAGTGAGACTATGTGACGAGTGTGGTGTGGTGCAAATGTTTACCTTCTCATGACTGTCAAGTTCAGACTTGGTTGGAGAGAGCTTTACCTCCTGTTTGGCTAGATAAATGCATCGCTCACAGGTTGTAGTGTTGGGTGGTAGGAGGAGAGGGTTGTCTGTGTACATGAAGCAATTTCTACATTGCCTCAATATGCCCAGATTCATCAGGTAGACAGGAGAGAACACTGGGAGCTGACCCTTGGACATGCCTGAATAAAAAACTATTTTCCTCTAGATAAGTGATGTGTTCATGTTTGCCATTTTGAGAGAACAGCCAGAGTGGGAAGAACGCTGGCTGTAAGACAGAAATGGGGATGGGTACAAACCCACTCTGGCTGTTCTCTCAAAATGGCACTGCTGCTTGCACATGCTTTCTATTTATAAGCATGTGCCCTCACTTTGAAATGCTTCTTAAGGTTACAACACATGCTCTGTTCTACAGCAGGTTTTACTTTTCTCAACAATGGAAACTCTAAAGTTACTATTTGTAACATTGTATTGCCCAAACCTACTTATAATAATCCCACAACTGCTTATTTATTGCATCCCAGTAAAACATTTACATGAGCACAATTTAGTTTAATACAACAATCTCCAAAGCAGGTATAGTCACCCTTATTGCACCCCAATGAAGGCTACATTTTCCAGTATCTTTGGCAAACAATGTGGAACATCCTCCGGGAAACTATTCCCTCTGAACTCCTTAGCCTTTTTGGGGATCACTGGCTTTTAGTCTTCTGAGGATTTTGTGTGCAGGTGATTTGCACAGAAAGACAGGTAATGTCTGTTCTGTTGTTGCTGTCAGGGCAAAATATCTGATCAAGGGGAAGAGACAATTAAAGGAAACAAATCTTGTAAGTAAATGACTGCAAACATGAACATGCCACTAAAAAAGAAAAGTAGTGTCTGGAGCTTTTGCAAGTATACTCAAATTATTATGCATTGTAAATGGTACCTGCTTAAGTCTTTGGAAGCGTTTTGGTGCAGGTACTTTGCTCAAGTCTGTTCTCTCATTGTTGTCCAGGTACTGTTATACACCAAACATGATTCCATCATAAGATATCCATTGGTGCAGGGTCTATCCCAGGAATTATTCAGAACCAAGAAAAGTTTTAATACCAGCAAAAGCTGCAGTTCCCAAATTGTACAGAAAGTGGACTGAGTATTTCACACTGTATTTCTTAAGGTCAGCCACTAATGGCCACAGCTTCTGCCTTTGATAAACCAAGGTTGTTTAGTAGTTATTATCAAATTAGAGTTTAACTCTTTAGTATTAGACATGATCAGATGCCCAAGCTAATTTTAAAATCTCTTTTTCTTTATAGGAAAGGAACTTGATAATTATTTATCTAGGCTTAGTAGATATAGAAACAGTCTTGAGAGGAAGTGACCATATGGTGTTATATCTGAAGAGCCATGTCTTATCTTTCAACGCTGTCAGAGATGCCAAGGATCCTGATATAAAACAATGATCCCTGTTCTCCATATCTTCTCCCTTTAATAACAAGGACTTACTTAATTAGAAACTCAATCTATACTTCCAGTTCTTTGATTTTTCAAATTAGAATCCATTAAGGAGTGGTCTAATCCCAACAATTAACAATTTACAATTTAACATTCTGTTCTTGCTATTAGGTTAGGCTCTTCTTAAATTCAGTTAGCACTTTCATTAAATTAGGCTGACTTTCCAATTTCTCTTCAGTCAAAAGGGATGCTGCCTTCATGTAAGCCTTTTTCTTTGTGATTTTAGGGGTAACTTTTGCTTGGTAGCTTCCTTTATTGTTTTTCCTTAATGAACCAGTCCAACTTGGCAGCAGTCCTGGATGAAGAGAATGTTGAGTCATTTAACACCAGAGAAAGTTCTTGTTATAAAGATAACAATGGCATCCACCTTTATAATGTTACTGAGCAAACAGTTCTTACCCTAACTTTAAATCCTTCCTCATCCTTTGCTCTGCACAGAGATAATGTTGTCAATAAAATAACTACTCAGTTAAAATTATGTTGCTAGATCTCTCATCTCCTTTCTGTCTCTCTGTCAGTCATGCCATCGCTAGAAATGTTCTTATCCCCAAATTAGAATATGGTTGGTCATTAGCAACACTTCACTCCATTTCCAACACCTATAAAATATAGACATCTGAAAAGAAAATATATAAATCCATCCTACATGCTGATGCTAAGGAGACACCACAGTGACCTTTTGAAAGTTCTCAGTTAGCTACCAGTAAATAGTGTCAGACTGCAACTTGGCTTTTTCCTTTTCAGAATTATCAAACAAGGATGATATATGCTCCTCTAAAAACAAAATCATCCATCAAGCAACAAAAAACTTCCTTACAGAAAATCTTGAAGAAGTTATTGTCCTAGTTATACCCCTCTTCAAAACAGCCACAAGAGAAAGGGCATTTTCCAAATCTGGGCCTGCTATATGGAATCATTTACCAGCTGATGGGAGAAGGCAAGGTACGTTGGCTGTATTTAAGAATGAATTAAAACTACACCCATTTAATGAAGCTGTCCGTACATGCTTCCAATATAATAGTCAGAAAAATCAATATAGTTAAGCAGTGACACCTTACAAAAATATCTTGACTATAATATTGCCTCATATTTTTGGTCCATTTTTCATAAACCTGTGGTTTTCTAGCAAAGCATTGGCAAATTATTGAAGATTGAGGTAAGAAAATAATGACAGACATTTGAGTTTCAGACTTTATACCTTCAGAAAATTCATGCTAATGCAAAACCTGTTATTCTATCTACTTTCTATGTTTGTAAGAGCAATATTTAAAAAAAATGTCCCTGTTCTTGGGCCTTTGTAACCCCATTATTTATGGCTTTGTCCAGATTTCTTGCTGTAAGAGGCTGACAGGTATGTACTCCACTGTATGTGGTATATATCACTGTTCATTACGACTACATTCCATTTCCTTGCTGTATGTTTCACCTCCTGCTGCCTCTAGGAGCCTTGGTCATAGTTGAAAACTGTCTGGTGATGATTTCACTTACCCAAGTATCAAAGTAAAATAAAAAGAAAGCAAGCAAGCAGCAGTTCCACGTGCTATATACAGTACTAAATGCAGACTGATTTAGTGATAGATGATATAGAGTGCTAAAAGAGAAATCCTTCTCAGCTGGTCGCAATATATGGAAGCCCCTGGTTTTTAATATTTTAGCCTAGAGTATATGTGTCTGGGATGGATTCAGCTTTGTTCCTTACAAAGGTGCAGGTATATAACACAGACTTCATACTATTTTCAGAATACAAATATCTTACCGAGTGGTGCATGTCTTACTCACTTTTATTTCCTATTTTTCTATTTCAGTAACACATCCATTGTTCTACTAAGGGACTACCATTGACTAGCAAATCATTGTATTTATCTTCTACTGTCGCTTTCACACCACCATATCTCCATCTGTTGGTTCTAGCATCCTTGAGTGAAACATGCATGTTCTACATAGTTATTGTCTTGTATCCCTACCAGTTTATCCAACAGCTGTTTTGTGATAGGAACATATGTCCAAGGTATTTAAATTCAATAGTTTAGTACTTTTGTCCAAGCAAAGCACACACACACACATTTATATACATGCATTAAAGCATAGATACCTGCACTTTTTTTGTCAAAAATAAGAAGAACCCCTCACTAAACCCCCTGCCCCAAAAAATATTTACTCTTCAGGTAGATTTTCTTTTTAAGTATACTAGATACAAGTGGGTTTTTTGTTTCCCCAAGGGTGATGTGAGAACACTGCCTGGCTAAATGACTTGCCCAGACTCCTAACGTTTATAAGAGGGATTTGACAATATCAAACCCAGAACTTCAGAATGAATTTCATAAAGTATTACTGTTTTCACTTATAAGCTAGACTGCTGTTCTTTACCAATATATTCCCTTTCATTGGCTATATCAGTACCCTGAAATGACTTCCATTTTGTACTGCTTATAATTTTTTTTATTCAGGCTACGTTCCATGGTTTTTCCCCCTTTTTCTTCTTGCTTATAGAGTGGAGTATTTTACAACCAGATTCTCAGCTGTATTGAATTTTGTGATATTCATTTTTTTTTGCCCCTTGGACTTTTCATGAAAGAACCCATGCATTTCTTCATTTTGTTTCAGTCACCTTCTTGAGATTGCATACTTTTTATATATTTCATTGCCTTACCTTTCTTTACCTCCGCTTACAGCTATTCTGTCCTTTGCAGGTATTTAAGCAAATTATTTTCCATCGCCTCTGCACAGCCACATTGTAACATACTTGGCAAAGGTAATCTGGTTTTGTCAGTTAGTGGATGTGCATAGCAGATTTTGTTTGGTGAATGCAAAGGATCAACTGAAAAAATATATGGTTTGTCTTCAAATATGATGTTAAAAGTTATAAACTTATTGCCAGTTCATCACACGTAAGCAAACATGCATATTTTGAGCAGGAATATCATGTCTGCATTTAATAGCTGAAATGATGTCTTACATTTTAGGATATTACTGTTTGTCAGCCACATTCCTGTTGTACTTATCACATAATTTATTTAGCATTCCATGCATTACAGGTTTTTTCCTGGGAGTGCAGACAAAGGAATACTTGGTACTTGTAAGATACAGTCTGAAACAGCCTGAAAATTAACTCAGAAGTCCCAGAGTAAAGTATTCATTAAGGTCTTCCAGAATGTGCTTGGTACACCAAATATGAGAGATAATGCTTCCATTTCCTAAAAGCCTGTATGCTGAGGGTTAAAACCTCAGTCTAACTCACAGGAGATCAGCTCCCTCCCACCACCACACTTGCAGACCTGCAGGAGACAGGCTGTATATCTGCCAGTACTGTTGCCTGAAAAACAGAGGTCAGTTCCGCTTCCTAAAAAAAGAAAAATCCTCCACTCCCTTCCTCACTCTAGAATTTTTGAACTGAGAGTTTCCCTTTTAATTTATTCACCACCTATAAACGGTACGGATGATGAAGATGCTGGAAGAGGAGGAAGGCTGCTACTCTGCTGAAATGATGCTCGGCTATTAGGAAGAGAAACCAGTCAAGACACATACATCAGAGAGAGCCTTGTCTAAAGGTAAGTGCTAATTAATACATCTGTCTCCAGTATACCAAAGGTTGCTGTCTCTAAATAGCAGAAGGGAAAACACTAGGGACGGAGTTACTGCAAGAAAGGCAGATAGAGAATTTGCAGTAATAAAAGAACATGAGC